>NW_019416318.1:978301-1048001 GCF_000390285.2 Anoplophora glabripennis
GACAATAATCTAACCGTGCAGGAAAATCTCTTGGCAACAGTGGTTGCACGCGTTGAATGTGGTACGGATAAAGTAAATTTGTGTGCAAAACCCTCCAAACACTTTGATGACTTATGTTAAACTGTTCAGATAATCTTCGCGTACTACTTGACGGATTAGCTTCCACTTCTTGTAGGATTGCTTCTTCTAGTTGTGGTGTCATTATTGTTCTCGGTCTACCAATACGTTCAGCGTGAGCATTTAAAGATCCAGTTTCGCACAGTCTAGCATGGAGCCTTATGAAAGTTCTTTCTGATGGAAGTGGTCTATTGGGAAATCGTTCCTGGTAAATTCGACGGGCTTGTGCAGCATTTCCATCTGCTAGCCCATAAATGAAATGTATTTGAGCTTGTTCAACGTTATTCATAGTTAACTGCACACTAAAAGATAGTCAACTGACAGTATCTTGTCACTTTTAATGCCAAATATCATCGGAATTTTGTTATCACAGGAATTTTTGTATTCAACAAAAAAACATTTCTTTAAAATCTTTTTTAAGCAGATAAGGTAGGAGAATCGATTATTCTAGTCCAAAATGGCATACAGGGTAGCAGAAAAAAGTTGCGATGGATTAAAGAGGCCGAAATCGTTGCCGTTGGCGCCCTCAAAAAAATACACCTAAATTGACCACAGCTTTGAATTTGTCATTCCAAAAAACCCCCGTGTATGAAATTTCATTAAATTATTTCGAATCAGTCGAAAGATATTTAAGAAAATGCGATTTATTTTCCCAACTTTGACACCCTGTATCTCGGTAACGAAGCACTTGCGGACCGATGTTCATATGCACTTTTTTGCTTAAAATATGACAAGGAATCACCCCTTGAAATTAAAGTCATCACTTAAGATGCACCCTGTATTTAAATAATATTTTTATTCCTATATCACAAAAATAAATGTTATTAATAGTTCTTTAAAATGTGGCATCGTTTATTGAAATCGATTAAGGCATTTAGAAGTTATGACAATTTAAAAATAGCGTCCTTCATACTGACGTCGCTATGGTAATAACAAAAAAAAAGTTCGTAGCACGTCTAGTTTCCTATGTACAGCCGCTCGATACCGTTAATCGATCACCCTGTAGAAACCATTTCTCCGAACAGTTCACCAGGAATTAAAAGTAAAGAAATAGGGCGATAATTGACTACTATGTTTTTATTTACCATTTCAAAAATTGGTACAATTTTAGCGTCCTTACAAGTTAAAGAAAATACTTCATTCAATATAGATTTATTGAAACTTTTAAATAAAGGATACCATTGAACAGAAGACACTTTGTGAAAAATAAAGGAAGAAAATTGTAAACTTTGCATTTCATTCGATTTTTTTACAACCATAAACCATCATGCTTTTACTAACCGTGAATATGCCGATATGCATTTCATTTATGGTTTCTGTAATGGAAATAGTCTGGGGGCTCCAAGAGAGTATCGGCATATTCACGGTCAGTAAAAGCATGGTTGTAAAAAAATCGAATGAAATGCGAAGTTGAGCACAAATATCACAACTAAGAAAAGAAAGAAACATAAGAATTTAAATCATAGCACGCGAAAGTGACAATCATTAGTATCATTATAATGAAACTGTGACTATGAATGATGCCTACTAGGTACGTGAAAATGTTAAAAAAGTTACTCTTCTGAGCCATACATTATTTAAAAAATAATTATTTCTGACCAGACTACGTAGAATTCCAAAAAAAAGTTGATACATATTTTCTTCAAAAAGTCCAATTCATTAAAAAATAATATTATTTGCTTGATAATTCAAAGGAATAAAAAAATTCGACATTTTTTACTATTTATGGTTCTACTTTTACCCCCTTAAATTTTGTACCAACTTTTCCAAACAACCTGTATACAAATTATTATAATTTTCTACCTTCAGCAGAAAACTTTTTTAGGGACGCCTATGAAACTCATTAAATTTTATTGCTAGACATTTTTATACATGTTCAACTGAAAGACTATACCTACTATTTTAAAAGTATTCACCCAACTGGAAAAATAAAAAGTGAAAAATCGTCGCGACCTATTAGCAATATCTCACGACTAACGTGTTGAAAGCCATCGAAATGGATATCTTTATATTTCTAAGTGTCTCTCCTTCCTGGATACTCATAGACTACAAAACGATAAATAACATATCCCGTACATACATAAAGGAGAACTTTTCGTTTCCTTTCCGCACAAAAGGGATAATATTTCGTGTCCATAAATTCCATGTCAAAACAGCCCCGCCGCCGCCGGTGCAGCTACCCCAGGTGCGTCCATCTCCGCCTTGTCCACTCTCGGTCCCGATCCTTCCAGCGTGACGGACTCATTCATTTCCGGCCGCCGCGTCGGCAAGGGTACGTGTAAGACACGCAGAGCTATTGAGGAGAGAAAAATTGAAATTTATATATCGACGGAAACCTATATCCAGGTACTTGGGAACATGTCTCTATCGCGCATGATGGATGTTTCTGGTTTGGAATTTTTCTGTAATATCTATGATTTTTTTAAGGTTAAGTGTTTTTTGTTTTAAATCTCAAATTTTCAATTATTTACCGAAATTAAGAGGGTTACTTTTAGCACGGACACATGATTTTCACACTTCTGTGTTAGAAAGTTGTATCTAATATTATTTGTAGGTATAACAAAAGTCTGGCTGAACCGAGATATGATATTGAAGCTTTTCACCTTCTTTGAAACTGAACCGATCGACTTGAAATTTGGCAGCTAGTTAGAGAAAAGGTCAATGAACATTAGTGACATAGCGCCGATTGACGCTTCTACCCTTTTGGGGGGTTGACACCCCTTCTCGAGGGTGGAATTTTTTTTCAAAAATAACGCTGGAAATCGATAGAGAATCAAATTTTGAGTAAAAAATATTCAAAGAATTTTTTCGAGAAATCAAAAGTTTTTTAGTTATTCACGATTGAAAACTTTTTTGAAAATTTTGAGTGAAAAAAATAAACATTTTTCGCGAATAACTCAAAAACTACACATTTTATTTAAAAAAGTGTAATAAACAAAAATGTAGCTTATAAATAAACAAAGAAAATCGTTTTTTAAAAACTGTTGTACGTCCTATACAAAGCGAAATATGGTTAGTGGAAGGGGACTTGTTTTGGGGGGAATACTCGAATCGATGTATTCAACGTCAAATAACGGAAAAAGGATTAATTTTACGTGTATAACGCTCCTGGAGTTTTTTGTAGTACTCAAAAAGACCTTCAAAATGAGCACTTATAAAAGTTAATTAGAGCAAAATTGAAGGAGTTATCGTCAAAAACAGATGGGTTGCTCATATTTTTTAAGGAAAAATGAGCAGTAAACGCTGTACCATTTCCATCAGAATTAAAATTAATCGTAAACCCTTTATAGTTAGTTTTGTTTTAGTGTTTTTCATACGATCCTAAAGTTAGTCCTGTTTAGAATGCGTATTTTTTTAATAATGTACGGTAAAAGTTGAAAACGTATTTTTCATTGTTCAAAAAAAATTGCCTTATTTATATAATATCTCTGAAACTATGAATGATACGTAAAAAATGATAGACAACAAAAATGTAGCTTTTTTTTTCAACAAATATTTTGCTTTTTATTCCTATAGCACAAAAAATAAAGCGCCGCTTGAAGTATCCATTTTAGTGAAAAAACGACCTGTCTCAAGCCCTTCGATCCTTTCCCTTTAAAAAACGAAGGATTTAAAAAAGGTTTTATATGCAAACGATCTTATAGCTCTTGAAATTATCTTTAAAATTTTTGTAGGATACTACAGCTTCAAAATTAACCGAGTTATGGTAAAAAACCAATGACATTATTTCGGAGCAAAATAGGCTCTCATTTTTGGAGCAAAATGATAGGATTCAAGTGCGCGTCAGCGTGTATAAAAATTTATATAGGTACTTAGATATCTACATACATACACACACATTCCAACTGATTGGAGATGTGTTAAAATTGAAAATTATTTACACCCTATAAAAACTTTGGACTCACCTGCACCACAAGAACTACTGAAAATGATCTTTTGCAACTGCAAAAAAAAGTGCGGCGCTACTGGTGGTTGCCGAAGAGTTGGTTTGTTCTGCAGTTCAACTTGTGGAACGTGCTGTTGAGATAACTGCCAGAATTGTCCACCAATTGAAGAGCTTTTAGACAGTAATTCTAATGAATGTAAACTTTAGTGAATTATTATATTAGTGAAACATTTTTATATTTAAATTTAAATATTATACAAATAAAAAATTTAGTGTGATTATTTATATGCATCGTAGCAATTTTTTTTATGATTGATTATATTTAAAAACGATTATAATAAAAATATTCTACATTAATATTGGTAAAAGAGTTGAAAATGACAAAAGTAAAATATTCTTTCATAAACAATATAAGGGAATTTTTATTTTAAATTATTGCACAATTATAGCATTCCAAGATTTAAAACGTAATTTTTTATCACTTTTTAGCACAGGGGTGATTTATCAGGTTTGAAAAGTGTTATGAGATACAAATTCTTTCATAAGCAATGAGGGAGTTTTTATTTTAAATAATTGCACCGTTAAAGAATTCCAAGCTTTTAAAAAGTAATTTTTTATCATTTTTGTCAATACCGCGGTGGTTTTTAGGGGTTGAAAGAGAAAAATTCTTTTATTAGCTATAAGGTAACTTTTATTTTAAATAATTAGACAATTTAATCATTCCAAATCTTTAAAAAGTAATTTTTTATCATTATTTTTTGCATAGGGGTAGTTTTTAAGGGTAGAAAAATCAAATATATCATAAAACATGTTCGAGAACATGGAATATTATTTAATCTTTGTGCTTGAACAAGATTTTTATCAATAAAATGATTAAAACTTATTTTTTTTAATTTTTTTCACTTAGGGGTAGTTTTTACCCCTAGAAACAAAAAGCGTCAGTCGGGCTTATGTCACTTTTGAACTTGAGCCTAAGATGAGCCTTATTCTAAATTCTCATACAAATCCATGCAGTTTCAAAGAATTCGGAGGTTACAGCTGATTTTCAGCTTCAATGACTGTTCTAAAAGGACAGGGACAATGTGTTATGTGGTAAAAATGATAGTGGTGTTGTCCTGATTGCGGGTGATAAGCAGTTTCAAGCACTGGACACAACACCTAGTCGTCTAACTTCATTGCTACTTCATGTATCCTTCATTTGTGAGTGAAGTTGTACGCGTCTATAGAAAGAAATGACAGTTTTTCAGTTGACTGATTGTAACGCTGCTAATATTAGGTATATGGTCGAAAACAGGTTTATATTTATTATTGCAATATTATTATTACTTATTTGAATTTTGTTTATTTATTTAATTTTATTTTTATTGAAATATTGGTACGAATTCGTTTCGATTTTTAATTTTTAATTGGTCAACTTTAATTGTATATAACTCACATTTCGATGTAAAGTAATACTGGTTTCATAATCGCATTCTGTTGTTGTAGTTTTTTCCGTGTTTGGCAGTATTCCACGCTGTCAGCTGGACCCAACGTCTCGCCTTCCACTCGAAAGAAATTGCTGGAACGTAAACTGCTGCTGCAACTTTTCACTGCACTGCACTATTTTACTTTCAACAATTTTATAATTTTCACTTTTGATTATTTGGGATTCATTCCTATTATATAAACTTCCAGTATATGGTTCCTTATGATAATTTGAACTTATGGAATTTATGCACCTCTTGACAGATGACATTCAACTTTGTGAATTTAATTTGACGTTTTGTAACTTGGTAACTAATTTACGATTTGTTTATTTAATTTAACTTTCTTTTGTTTTTTTTAGGCACCTCTCGATGATGTTTACTACTTGGCAAATTATGATAGACTGACTGCTACGAGCCTTGTTTTACTTTTATAAAATTGGGCTGAATTTTACCAGTTTCGCGAAGCCTTCTTTCCACCGAGGCCAATGTTTGTTTATGAGGAATCGGTCGGTTTGGATATTTTTGGTAGTATAATCTTACTGCAGCATTACTATTTTTTCTGGATTCGAAAAACACTTGGAGCATGTCGACATATTCGTCATTGGTTTATATATTATTTGGCATAATTATTCTGATAATAAATTAATCAATTGGTACTAATTATTGGTTGACAGAAAGTGTCAATTTATTAATATGACAAATAACAATTTATTTGACATCCGCCTACTTTATTTTTACAAATTTTCGCAATTATCCCTTTATTGAACGATGACGCATCTAATTTTTTCCTAGAAAACTATCGGTTTTATTGAAAAATTACGAGAAGTAAAAAAGTTGCGCAATAAATCAGTCTTCCCAATAAATATATATAAAGAAATAATTTGCTTCGTATAAAAAAATTCTAATAAAATATTGCAATGGGGTTGACTGTTTCACTCCTTTATAAAATACGCCGATGATCAAACAAATATTGAAAAGTTGTCTCTTTATTAGTAGAATGCTCATACCAAGTTTCGTGTTTCTAGCGTTCCTCATGTTAAAGAAAACAATTAAAATGTGAATTTCAATCCCCTCCTTTATATATCGCCTCAGGAGTGCAACTTTCATATAAGGTATTTTTACTTCAATCCTCTTATTTTTGACTCTACATTCACTGGTACCATTTTTGCTACTTCATTTAAAAACACCCAGTATACTTATTTCCTATAATTAGTTTATAGTCAAATGTAAATACATCCCAATGTAATTTTCATATTTTATAGTAATTTGAGGTAATACAAATTTTATTAATGTCCGCTTTTAATGAGTTTATATTTTAATACACAAATGAAATGAACAATTAAAATGATTATTTAATGTTAATACCTAAAACACAAACAACACTGGCGCATTCGCCAAAATATAGAATAATTAGAGAATAAAATTACGACTATTATTGACACTTTTGTATTCAATTGTGACATAAATATTTTATCACAGCTGTAAAATGAAATGTCTTTTCGGTCATGAAAAACGCTAGCCATTAGAAGAATCTTAATTAGGAGTAGTTAAAATCGTATCAACTTTTCACGCGACTGCAAACCGATAAGGGCGAGCAATAAATAACTGAGACGGGTCGTAAAATATAACCAGTCACACTTTTCTTCTATCTGGTTAGCTACGAAATGGAAAACTAATGAAAATTAGCCTGCCCGAACCTCGCCGGAAGTTCGATGAAAGGTCAGTGCTGCGGAAAACTACCACAAAAAGAATGTGACACGATTACAGTAGCGCATTTCCTCCGGTGGTTTGTGAAAATGTGTCGCATGATATACAACTGCAACAGTGGGGCGATTACTTTCTAATACCAAGTGTTTCAACGCTATGATAACAATTTTTGAAGACGATTGTTTGTGGAAAATTAAGGAGCATCTCAAAAAACTCATCTAATAACCTTCCTAAGATACGTATATTTCTCCAAAGTACGAGTAAAATGTAGAGGATTTAATTTTTTCTTAAATTTGAGAAATTAAATTGAACAAAATTTTATAGATGCATAGAACTAATTAAAAATCATTTCGTGATATTGTTCACTATACTTCTCGAATATTATTTAATTTCTATTACACTTTATGAATCGAATGTGAATTTAATTACTTCAGAATTTGTGTTAAGTACCCGCCTATTCAAAAAATATTTTTTATTATTATTATTCTTACGTATCTACATGTAATAAATCTCTAGTAAAAGTATGAAACACATTGGGTATTTCCTAAAGTTGTATTGCTGACAATAATCTGATAAATTTGTATACAGAATATTTCAAATTAAGCAAAACTTCGTTCTTACAGGAAACACAACATTGTAATTTTACAATGACGTATTCAAATATGACACGATATCTATATATTGTCATACTCCAAAAAAAGTCATTTCATGTTGACAAGTGAAATTTGCATTTACATTTTATTTAAACATATTCTAATCTAAGGAAACATTACTATTACTTTGATTCAAACTAGAATAATGCAGATTTATTTTGAAACACCGAACAGAAAGTGGATGTTTAGTTAATTTGTTTTGTGGTTTCTATCTGAACAAAGTGTTCTCGGTTCCATATTGTCATACTGAATAGGTATAAAAGTATTAAGGGTGTGGGTGCTTGTATTGCAAGGTATAAAACTAAATAATTCCTTTAAACAAATTATTCGATTTTTTGTTCCTTATAAACATCGCTTATAAATTGTTAAATTATTTATCAAATATCTAGGCTGAGGCATCCACTAAAAGAATTACATATTTATTTGAAAGTATAAGGTTTTTGTAACTTCTCTGTTAAAGTAACTATTTGTGAAATCTCAAGATACGTATATAAAATAAATTCTATGAAAATACCAAACAAAAGTTTATTATAATCTGGTAAATGATGTTCTAAAAACTAAAAATTTAAATAATTTATGTAATACAATTTATTACCAAGGAATTATTATAATAATTACTTAAAAGATTAAAAATTTATATAAAATTGGATTAACTTACACATATCCTTAAGTGGTACTGGAACTTACCTGAAAATGAAATAATTAAAATTAATATTATACGAAACATTTTTGACATAAGCCAAATTTTTGCAATTATTTCGATTATCATAGGTTATATAAAGAAAAAGTAATCTTTTTCGACATAGAACACACTGTAGAAATATTGCCCCCTAATTTCGGGATACCCTGTATATTGTATATACAGGGTGCGGCATTAGTGCGTCGAAGTACGATATCTCCGTTATTACAGAAGATATCAAAAAAAGTTATTTACAAAAATTGTAGCCAACTTAAAACTGTACATTTTAAAATTATTTATACAGAGTGTTACGTATTACCAGGGTGAACCAAACATACTATTTTTTAAATGGGACACCCTATAAGTATATTATTTCAAATTTAGATTAAGCTCATCTCTCTCATGCTTCAAATATAGGGTTTAATTATGTTATACAGGGTATTTGAAAAGTTATGGTCAATTGTATACGAGAATCATTCCCATTTCAGCGTCCTGTATACCCTAAACAGAACAACAACAATATTTTTTTGCAGGCATAACTTTTCGATATTGGTACAGTTTTACGAGAAAGTGCTATTTCTTTATTATTGCAACAGGGCGAGCCAAAACTTGATAATAATTAATATTTTTCTTAATTTTTTTCAAATGAGAAAATCAAAATTCAAAGCAATGATGACTGTTTTTTTTCATATCCATGGATTTGTGTACCTTCACTGGTTCCTGAAGATTAAACAGTTAATCAGCACCATTACCTCGAGGTTCTTGTTAAACTCCGTGAAAATATCAGAAAAACAAGACCTTAATTGTGGAAAAAAAGTCATCAGGACAACGCATCGGCTCAAACTCTATTGCCTGTCAAGACGTTTCTACAATGACAGAAATGGGCTTATTAAACTGTTTATCTAGAATAATGTGTATAGCGCATATTAAAACATTTATAACCAATATACAACTTTTATCAAAAAAAAGCAATTATCTCCATACTCCTTATTCAATGAGTTTAACTGGAAGGTGCTTAATACACCTTATGCATCTATGAAATAAAGGTTATAATGAATTACTTATACATTATTAGGTGTTATAGACTTTATGTTCCAATTGTATAGTAGGGAAGATTTGTTGTATAAAGACCAGCATCCGAATTTGTATATAACAATTATATTAACAGAATTATTCGTTCTTATACCGAATATGTTTCCGTTTTTAACGTGTAAAACGCGTCTTATAATGGTTAAGTGATCGTCACCTCTCGGTGCATAAATCGGTTATGATCGTAAAATTTCCGACAGTCCGCTGTGCATCGACTTACGACTATTACACGTCTAGTTTCATGAAAATGGGCAGTATGTGCACATGCTTTGTGGGATACATGATCATATCGCGTTGTGTGAAATGGAAAATTATTATGTATCTAACTGTTCTATGGCTTGCAATTGTTTTGTTTTTTCAAATGTAAATCTTGTCTAAATCTTAAAAATTATTATTTTGTAGGTCCTATTAGAAATCGCTGATGTTAAGTTTTACATAAGATGGAGGAACAGAAGGTTAACGCGGTGACAAAGAAGAGCATGGATATAAAGTCAATCAACCAGAGGAAATAAAATTAGATGGAAAGAAGCTCAACCTTTCAGGGGATGCTTCATTCTTAAGGTGGAAGAGTTATAGTGCAAATTTTCATGTAATACAAGAAAATACGGGTGCATCGTTGCTAAGAAAATAAACTGGACAGTTTTGGGAGCGATTTGTCATCATTTTAATGCTTAAAAGTATGTTTTATGTATGTTTACATTAGAACCTTAGCTTGTAATTACAGTTATCCAATAAAATTTCTGAAAACTTAATGTCATATGTTTTTAACTCATACAGAGTATACAACAGTTTAATAAATGTATTATTATAAAACTTATAACCAGTACTAGATGTTCTAATAACGATATGGAACACTTTAATAACAGTTATTGCTATTATTTCGTAAAGGGTATAAAAAACGTTATATACTAGTTATACAATAATTTAATAAAGAATAAGGTTTATAGTCACTATACAACTGTGCTAGCAATACGCGTTTTATATCCAATATTCACCTGTTTGGAATTATAATAAAGAATAAAACGCATTTCTTTCAGTGTAGATAAGTATAACATCCCAATGTTAGACCATCAGCTTTATTCGCCTGATCTGGCACCATCTGACATTTATCTGTTCGCCAGGGTCAAAGCTGCATTAAAAGGAACAAGATGTCAGACCTTTGAAGCAGAAAAGAAAAGGCGGCATGAACGGGCTCACAGAAAAATGATTCCAGCATTGTTTTGACCAATAAAAACTTCGTATGGACCGGTATAAGGATAGAGGATGGAGTCGGTAATTAAAAGTGTGTAAATTTAAAATAAAAAGTTTTACAGCAACTGTCTCGTTATTTTAAAGCCACACTTCGAAAGTAGAAAAAAAAACAGTACTTAGGTGATTGACGAAAAAATACATAATTTTTTTCCTTTAGGAGCTTGTCCACTTACCACTGATGACTTATGGAGAATTGTTCAGTATCGGAATAGAATGACTTTCATTTCTTGTTGCAAAATATAGATACTACTTTCCTCTTAAATTTTTAAAGGATTCTTAATATTTGACGAGTTGTAAGAGTTGTAAGTAAAAAGAAAATACTCTTTTCAGTTTAATAATTTCAGAATTGTTGAATGCAGTAAACATTGTTTTATATCCCGACTTTAAGAGCAAGGAAAAGTAAACTTAGATATATCAAGCAGTAAGTTATAATCTAATAGTGGCCTATACAGTTATCGCGGAGGAATTTATGTATCGTATAAAAGTTTAATTGCCTCTGGTGGAAGACGTCTAAAAATTAATGGCGGCAGTAAACTCCGCAATACTTGAGTTGAAATTGTTCTTCGCAATTTATTCGATATTAAACTATATGGATTTCCGTTGTCTGCAGTCGAGAGATTTTAATTAACAACGTCGAATTTTTAAATTGGTTTTATTTTACGAATGTTATGAACTGTTTGTCAATATCATTTCGTTCGTTAATTGCAGGAGTTTGGTTAAATTTCATTTGCGAATACAACCTGTTGTGGGGAGATTTTTTTAATCATATATTGTACAGAGTGGACCGAAATTTTTGAGATCTGGAGCCAACTGGAGAACTATGATAATATAGAAAGGATACAGTAAAAAATAATTGTGTAAATTCAAAGGTATTTTGATTGGAATTATTTTGGTGTTGACACTTTGGTGGTACATCAAGCATTATAATTTAAATAAAGTAGACGTATTCAAGGTATTTTTCAAGTAAACTCATAAATGACAAAAGTAATGGAAAAAACGTTTATTTTCAATAACAAATGACAGCTCACTTACGCCGAAGACGTAATAAAATAAATACAACGTCTGTGTGAATATCGCGGAAAGAAAAAAATCATAATTTTAAATGGCCCGTCAGATTTAGTGCGATGTTCAAATTTTATATCACCGTTTTCCTCCTGGATCGTTTAGGACCGAATTATACCACATGGGAAATACAAAGGGCATTAATATGCTCCCCAAATACGGGAAAAATATGACGAAAATGTATCGGACCATCTTATAAATATTTATTCGTTTTATCTCCAGAGGTAATAATTTTAACATAATGCGCGCCCTAAGGAGCTCATGCCTCTTAGTTTTCCCTGTCATTTTTCTAGAGGAAGTTTAAATAATTTAGAGCATGGTGCAAAAAGTATGTGGAGGTGATTTTGATTGTTCACTGATAGAGTTTTTCTTAATAAAGGACAATGAGGGTGGTTACATAAAAAAGAATAAACTAAAGTATTGGCTGAAAAAGTAGCGTTCGTCTATTATATCTTCTATTAAAAAAACTGTCCATTCGCCTTCTAGAGGCTCCACTCGGTGCAATCATAATTACTTTTGCAACTAAAAATGTTTTATCTTCAGCTTCTGTAAAAAAAACTTGGTGTGATCTTGTTTAGTAAAAATTTCAGAGACCATACTCTTGAAAAGTGCTTACTAATATCGATATTTTTTTATTGAAAAAACACTTCTTGACAGTGAATAGGATCCAATAGAGGATAGATGATTTTTTTCTTTGGACATAATTTAACATTTTGAATAATAAACTAAATTTGTTTGTCTGTACATTCCATTACGTCCTATTTTGAAATTCAAATATTATTTACTGTTACACAAAGTTGCAGAGCATTACACCAGGGAACGTAACTTTCGCCTCTAACCAAGATATACATACCCGATGTTTAACAGTTTCAAAGGATGCCTAATTTTATTATCCCATCGCATTAGATATTATTAATAACAATTAACAATGCGAAACAGCCGAATTATCTGAATCGCAAAAATAATTAGCCCTATTAAACGCTAAACGCTACACAACTACTAAACCGAAACCATTCTTCCTTTACAAAGGCCTCTGAAAAGCTTTGTAATTATATTAAGGCAAACTCATGGGGAGCCAATTCAGGCCAAATTTCGTGAAATATTCCATTATGTTTTCTAGTTGATACGCGTGGAGCGTGTGGTGTGCGGTGAAATTAGTTTTTCTGTTAAAACTAAATCAGCTTTGACAATACACATTTCCGTTTAACATATATAAAGAAAACTGAACAACACTTTATTGGCCTACGCAAGCTTTTTGTTGAACTAACTGTTTTTGTTCTTGCTTTTGTTGTTCATTTTGCTGTTTTATTATTGTTTTTGGTGTTTTAGTTTTTGCTATGATTTTATAAATGTTTTTATCTTCGAGATTGTATTAAAATATTTTTTATTAAACATACAATATTCAATCCCTAATTTGTGAATGAAAACAAAACGAACTAAAAAAATATTGAAGCCTGTATGTATTGTACGCATTGGATGTTGCATAAGAGAAGGCATTGAAAAAGAGAAAGAAATCTCAAAACGAGCAGTAAAAAGAATTACATAATTGTACTCCATCTATCACCTCCCATAAAACAAATAAAGCAAAAACAAACGAAAAATTAAGATGCTATTATGATTTATACAGGGTGATGGACAACTTATCCAAAAAAAATTTGGGAAATTTTTTTTTGTAAAATCTTTATAGTTTCCGAGAAAAAAATTATTGAAGTTGTAGTACTTTCAACCATTACATAACTGGACAACTGTAGTTTCTAGCGTCATTCGAAATACGCATGGAGAGCCAATTGGCCTCAGCGACTCCTTGTACTGAAATCCGACTTTACAATCGTCGTTACGATAGTGTTTACAATAGTTTTTTAGTAGGTAGTTAGTGTCAAAAATGGCTTGCATGTATAGCAACTCGGAGTTGATGGATATCGTTTTAATTTATGGTGAAGCAAGACAACATTTGTGTTAGTTCGTAGAAACTGAGTAATGTGTTTACACGTCGGTGGACAAAATTTTGAACAGTTGTTGTAACATCAGCTATGTCAAATTATTTTAAGTTTAAAACCACTAATTTTTTTAATTAATAATAACAATAGCGGCAAAAGTAGTTGAATTTGCTGATATAAAATTGATGCTATAAAATTATATTTATTTCTTTTCTTGCGAAATTCTTTCAAGTTTTTGTCCGTTTTTATCACACTTTGTCGCCTTGCTGGTGCGACGTCAGTTTTTACAGTGGACCAGTTTCCAGTGCTGCGCAGAAGTGTATTTTTAAATCATTTTCGAACTGCCTTTTGATTTTTTCTTTAAAAATTGTATTTGTTTCCAAATTCCTGTGTTTCCTGTGTTTCCAATTTTTTTTTTTGGATAACTTCTGAATCGCCCTGTATACATATACATATGTATGTGTACTCTTATGAGTTTGAATGTATAAGAATGGGTACACATTTTAAAAAAATATATTTATTTTCTTAAGAGATTATTTCCTTGGATAAATTATAAATAATTGGATAAATAAATATGTGAGATATGTTTTTTATAAAGTTTTTGAATAGTTATCTATAAATATTCAGATATAGTTTCAAATTATAAGAAGGTCCCCGTTATACAGGGTGTGGCGTGTATAATCTATAAAAATTAAACTACAGCTTCCTAACGATATTTGTAATAGAAAAGTATTATACGAAAAAGTTCTATTTTTGCGTTTGTTTTTTCGCAAATTAAAGTTCAATTATGGATCAAAATATTTTCTCTGGAACGGTCCTGTCCGTGTGCTGTACGATGAGTTACGTGCTGTAGACCAGCCGCATAAACAAATCGTCGTTGAAAGATAGATCTGTAGTTGCCAACTGCGTGCACTAAACAAACTCCATTAAAATATGGAACAAAATGAAATAAGACTTACCATTTCTAGAGAAAATGTTGAAATTGAGCCCCATTAGCGCGGATACAGGTATGGCACCGACGCACCCAATTTTGGCGAATATTTTCCCAAATTCCAGTTATTCCCCTAATTGTGTCAGCAGCTTCAAGTATACGGCTTCGCAATTCTTCCACCATAGCAATTTAAGTATTGTAAACCAATGACTTCAAGTGACTCCAAAGATAAAAGTCCATTGGAGTTAGATCGGGTGTCCGAGTTGGCCACGGCACAGGTCCAAAGCGTCCAATCCATAGGTGAGGAAACATTTCATTCAAAAGTATCGTTACTTATCAAGTACTGTGTAGAGGAGCCCCATCTTGAAGATAAAACATGCGTGCCCGAACTTGTAATACCACATCGTCCAATAATTCAGGCAACCGGTTCTCCAAAAAGTCAGCATATGTTGGTCCATTTAGTCGTCCTTTAAAGCAATAGGGACCTACAATTACGTCGCCTATTATGTCAGCCCAAACATTTACGGAGAACCGATGTTGAAAATGAGTTTCCCGAATCGCGTGAGGATTTTCATCGGCCCATATGTGCATATAATGGAAATTCACTTCATCACGGGTAAATGTCGCCTCATCTGTTACACAAACATAAGCAGGAAGGTCTACTTGATTCTGCATCTGCATTTGCAAAAAAGCATTCGTTGATCACAATCCGGGGGTAAAATCTATTGAACTGGTTGCAGATGATAGGGGTGAAACAGCTGGCGCCTTAAGATGCGATGTACTGTACGAGATGAGGTTCCTACTTGCTGTGCGAGTCGTCGAGTACTAATTGTGGGGTCTTCGTCAAGATTTTCCAACACATCGTTAACATTAAAGTTCACTTGCTGACCACATCCTTCTCCTCGAGGAATAACACTTTCCGTATCTCTTAACCGCTAAACGCACTGTACGATTGTATTTGCACATGGGGGTGATGTAGTGGCCATGGTTCCCGGTACAACCTAGTCGCCGTGAGCGCATTTTCTCCGGCTGCACCATACACTAACACCATATCGACACGTTCGGAGATAGTAAATGCATTGTTTTCTCGGTTCATTGTAAAACTAGTTTGTGCACAAACTAAAAAATTAAGCAAAGTAAGAAATAAGAATCTCGTTTATAATCGGCACGCTATTCTTATTTTTTACTTCTTTATAAAAATAACATTGTACTATCGCGGAATTACAAAATAAAAACTTTTGTCTGGAATCTTTCACTTTTTAACACTGATGGGTCGATGCTTAATATTTAATAATTAAGTGAATAATGAATTCAATACAAATACAAAATCATTTTTTGACAATGTAACCTAACCTTGTTTTAGTATGACTAGTACTAGATTATACCGACTTAGATTATAAGGTTGCATTCTGGGTCGCATAAAAATATTTCCAAAGTTTTTAATAAATAACATAGGATCGGCCTTTATTTTCGTTGAATAAATGAACTTTAATTTACAAAAAAAATCCGAAGATAGAACTTTTTCGTATAAGACTTTTCTATTACAAATATCATCAGGAAGCTGTAGTTTAATTTTTATAGATTATACACGCTACACCCTGGATAAAGCGACCTTTAAAATGCAGTAAAAGATCAGCACATCTATTGTAGTTTAAGTTAAGCAAGTTTATCTGTTAGAGGGGTGATGTTAGAAACAAGAAAAAAGATAATTTATTTGAAACTTTCCGGTATTTAATTATTTAAATAGATTTCTATAGATAATTGTATTTTTCGAAAATTAATGTAAGTGAGGAGGCCTTTAGCCCGCAGAGTAGTTGTTTCTCACAATACTTTTATCATATCATGATGTTGGCGGAAGTTTAGGAAAATGTTTATACGTGACTTGAATCATCTTATTATTTATTATCTAAAGCAACGTAACATTTGTATTTTCAAAAATAACAGCTTGTATCGTGTACAAAATATAGGTACTGTAACAAATTGTCATTTCGTAATAATTATAACTAATGCAACGTTTAAGAAATGATAAAAATGAAATCAATTCAGTTTTACGTAATTTTAAACGTGACTGCTTTTACTTTCCATTCCGGCCTTAAAACGATAAACCAGAAGCAAAATTATGACTGCAAGAATCGCGCACAATTACCAACTTACGATTTCCTCTCGGCACAAAGCGTTCCAAAAAGCCCCATGATCGCATTAAGCTAACAAAGTTACGGTATGGCGAATTAAACATCATTATAGGCGAATCTCCATTATTAGATCGCAAAGGGTGGTCCTAATGAACTGAAACAAGGATTTTAAAGTTTGTAAAAACTGCTCCTTCCCCGATTTCCCAAGCGGTTCGAGTCTTCCCGGCTGTCTGGGATTGGAAGAGACAATGAAAAATGCAATTTTTGTTCTCATCTCCTACATTAGCACCGTACAAAAGCAAATGTTACTTGTTTCTAGGTTTTTTCTATTCCCCAGCGTTGCCGGGAAGACAGTTAATTTAATGAAATGGTTTCGGAAAGACGCGACTTGACAGGATGAAACAACTTTTGTGTTTCTATCCGTGTAGTGTATAAAATGGTTGCCGAGATCTTGTTATTTGGTTCAGTTAACGATAAAATGTGTGAAATGTGAGTTTTAATTACTTTGGCGTTGTTTTATTAACTACAATATTGGAATTTAATAGAGTTGCTGTACACATCGATCATTCTACTGCGGGATAGGTACGCCTGCCATATTATTTTTAGTTATAGCCATTCTTTTCTATTTGCTGTTTTACTTTTTAGTAGTAGTAGTAGTAAGTGAGATCTTCTGAATAATAGTATATTTATTCATTTAACACAAACCAACAGAACATTCATTTTATTTACAGGGTCGAAAA
Source organism: Anoplophora glabripennis (assembly GCF_000390285.2). Taxonomy (NCBI): domain Eukaryota; kingdom Metazoa; phylum Arthropoda; class Insecta; order Coleoptera; family Cerambycidae; genus Anoplophora; species Anoplophora glabripennis. The sequence goes on from NW_019416318.1 coordinate 995,952, forward strand.
ACATAAAAAATTGTAGTATAAAATTAATAATGTATGTGTAACAGTGGCGGAGAAAATTGTATTTTTATACAGTGTAATTCAAGAGTGGCAAAACTAGATACTAAACGAAATATTAAAATACGACGATTGGTCTAAAAATACCTTAAAACTATTAATGGCGGTTTAATAGATACAGAGTGTAGAAAAATTAGAAGTTTATTTTAAAATTTGTTAATAATTTAGTACCCATTTAAAAATTATCAATTTTTTTAGGCACAGGAGGTGCTACTTGTACGCTAATGCTTAGATAAATCAGGGAAGTTCTATTTTTTCGTACAGTTGTTGTGAAAATTGAATGGTAATTCCAGAATAGGATCACTTTCAATTTAAAGTAGGGTTTAGTTTCGATATATGCCTACTTCCCAGATATTTGCTCATCAATGTTTCAATCCACTAATCAAAGAATGTATTTTCAAATAAATCTATGTGTCACTCGCTTATACAGGGTGTCCGGTAACTACGGGGAAAAAATAAAGGGTTATATAGAGCGAGTAAAACGAGTGCTAGTACTTCATATAAACTTTTTACCTACGTGCCATTGTTAAGGAGTTATTGTCACTCAAAGTAAGGAGTTGAAAAATTAATATTGCCCATAATTTCTAAAGGGTTACTTTGATTAACTTGAAATTTGGGAGATCAAAGCAGCTCATTCAAATGTATCTTTGTACATTTAAAATTGAATCAACTATTTTTTATTATACAAGGACGGTCGAAATTATGTTCTAAAATTTACGCACCTTTGACAGAGCTGTCAAATTTGATATTTCGCCCTCGGAGGCAGATAGCCCTGTTAATTTTCTACAAAAAAGGTATACTTCATGACTTATAAAATAATGAACGGTTGTCAAGATAATTAAATTTTTGTATTTTGTGTATAGCCACAAGAATGAAACATATGGATTAAAAGAGGTTACTTTAGTAAATGCTCGATATGTCCTCCATCTAGTTCAATGCACTTCCTTATACTTGTAAGATTAATTTGTTGCACTCTAAATAGCATTTGTGGATTCTGTTTAATTTCATTACAATGATGTTCTATTCTTGCCACCAACTCTTCTCTTGTATAAACCGGAGTAGAATACACCAATTCTTTCAGGTAACCCCACAAGAAGAAGTCAAGGGGGTTAAGATCTGGTGACCTAGGTGCCCATAAGTGTGGTCCGCCTCGCCCAATCCACCTATCACCAAATGTTGCGTTGAGGTAATTTCTAACTTCACGACTGAAGTGGGGCGGTGCCCCATCATGCATGAAATACATCTCCTGTCTTGTTTGCAATGGCACATTTTCTAGTAGTAGATTTAGANCCCATAAGTGTGGTCCGCCTCGCCCAATCCACCTATCACCAAATGTTGCGTTGAGGTAATTTCTAACTTCACGACTGAAGTGGGGCGGTGCCCCATCATGCATGAAATACATCTCCTGTCTTGTTTGCAATGGCACATTTTCGAGTAGTAGATTTAGAACGTGTTGTAAAAAATTCAAATATCGGGCACCGTTTAATCTATTCGGTAAAAAAGGGGCCTATTAATTGGTTACCGATTATTCCTGCCCATACATTAACTATGAATCTTTGCTGGTGTTTGCCTTGAATGACTAAATGAGGGCGGACCACACTTATGGGCACCTAGGTCACCAGATCTTAGCCCCCTTGACTTCTTCTTGTGGGGTTACCTAAAAAAATTGGTGTATTCAACTCCGGTTTATACAAGAGAAGAGTTGGTGGCAAGAATAGAACATCATTGTAATGAAATTAAACAGATTCCACAAATGCTATTTAGAGTGCAACAAAATAATCTTAGAAGGATAAGATTGAACATTGAGATTGAACATTGATGAACTAGATGGAGGACATATCGAGCATTTACTGAAGTAACATCTTTTAATCCATATGTTTCATTCTTAACTTTTTTTTTCTGTTGCGTTGTGTCCCCGGTTGTGGCTATACACAAAATACAAAAATTTAATTATCTTGACAACCGTTCACTTTTTCATAAGTCATGAAGTATACCTTTTTTATAGAAAAGTAACAGGGCTACCAGCCTGCGAGGGCGAAATGTCAAATTTGACAGCTCTGTCAAAGTTGCGTAAATTTTAGGACATAATTTCGACCGTCCTTGTATAATAAAAAATATTTGATTCAATTTTAAATGTACAAAGATACATTTAAATGAGTTGCTTTGATCCCCCAAATTTCAATTTAATCAAAGTAACCCTTTAGAAATTATGGGCAATATTCATTTTTCAACTTCTTACTTTGAGTGACAATAACTCCTCAACAATGGCACCTAGGTAAAAAGTTTATATGAAGTACTAGCACTCATTTGACCTGCTCTATATAACTCTTTACTTTTTCCCCGTAGTTACCGGACACCCTGTATACAGATATTGTTCACAGATATAGTTTAACAGACAGATAAATTTATTAGGAAGTGAAAAAAACGGTTAATTCCAAGAAAGTGGCATAGAGGTCTTCTTGGAATTCTATCTCAACAAACTTCGTACAGACTGTAATTGGTACAGTGAAGAGATATTGAGATATAGCTGGACAAAAAATTGCGTATATAAATGCTTCCCTTAACGGAATTTAAAATAACTCCAGAACTACTCTTTCACAAAAGCAGCTTTATTAGAAAAGCGCTTCTAAATAAAATGTATTAATGAAAATCCCAAAAAAAAAGATGCTGCAGAAATTCTATATTTTCGAAAAAATATTAAACGTCAGTGATTGTTTTAGAAATGTGTAGGTAATCTCAACAAACCAGTTGCTAAGAAACTTCGCATTTTATGAGACTGTCCCCTGCTACTTCCATCATCATGCAACATATTTTTTCAATATTTTCATTAAAAAGTTCAGTTCAACTGCTTATGAAACGGTGAGATGAAACAAATAGCTGTCATTTTGCTAAGGAGTTCTTCGAATATCCTAGCAATGATACAGCCAAGAAATACCTGGCCATGTCTAGGTCAAATCTTTGCCTGGTGACAGGTATTCAAACTGGACACTGCTGGCTAAGGAAGCACCTTTACAACATGAGGAAGTGTGAAACACCTCTTTGTAGGGGCTGTGAACAGGAAGACGAGACAGTACTACATGTGCTATGTGAATGCTCTGCCGTCTCGTCAACAAGAGAATTCATGTTGGGAGAGCGCTAACCTTCTATGGTCTATATTAGAGAGATCCCCCTGAGCAACGTGACCGCCTTTTTCTCTGTAATAGTTTTGTTAACGGCTCAGATGGATTGATCTCCTAATGAGAGGAGGTACAAGGGGCCCAATGGGGCCTAAGTGCTATAGCTTTAAAAGCTACCCTCCCTAGTATTCTAGATTCCAGATTCAGTTCAACTGCAGGTAGCAGATACGGCTCGAATTGAATTTTCAATAAATCAAATGCTTCATATTTGACATCTTAGTAAATGAATGTTCAACATTTACCTTTTGTTGCATTTGCTTTGAAAATTATTGGATTTTCTAGCCTCTAACTAAAATAACATTTTTATCCAAAATTAAACAGAAACACACTATTAATACCTAACAACACCNTTGCGTTGAGGTAATTTCTAACTTCACGACTGAAGTGGGGCGGTGCCCCATCATGCATGAAATACATCTCCTGTCTTGTTTGCAATGGCACATTTTCTAGTAGTAGATTTAGAACGCGTTGTAAAAAATTCAAATATCGGGCACCGTTTAGTCTATCCGGTAAAAAAAGGGGCCTATTAATTGGTTACCGATTATTCCTGCCCATACATTAACTATGAATCTTTGCTGGTGTTTGCCTTGAATGACTAAATGAGGGCAGACCACACTTATGGGCACCTAGGTCACCAGATCTTAGCCCCCTTGACTTCTCCTTGTGGGGTTACCTAAAAGAATTGGTGTATTCAACTCCGGTTTATACAAAAGAAGAGTTGGCGGCAAGAATAGAACATCATTGTAATTAAATTAAACAGAATCCACAAATGCTATTTAGAGTGCAACAAAATAATCTTAGAAGGATAAGATTGAACATTGAGATTGAACATTGAGATTGAACATTGATGAACTAAATGGAGGACATATCGAGCATTTACTGAAGTAACATCTTTTAATCCATATGTTTCTTTCTTCACTTTTTTCTGTTGCGTTGTGTCCCCGGTTGTGGCTATACACAAAATACAAAAATTTAATTATCTTGACAACCGTTCACTTTTTCAGAAGTCATGAAGTATATCTTTTTTATAGAAAAATAACAAGGCTATCAGCCTGCGAGGGCGAAATGTCAAATTTGACAGCTCTGTCAAAGTTGCGTAAATTTTAGAACATAATTTCTACCGTCCTTGTATAATAAAAAGTATTTGATTCAATTTTAAATGTACAAAGATACATTTAAATGAGTTGCTTTGATCCCCTAAATTTCAATTTAATCAAATGCTTCATATTTGACATCTTAGTAAATGAATGTTCAACATTTACCTTTTGTTGCATTTGCTTTGAAAATTATTGGATTTTCTAGCCTCTAACTAAAATAACATTTTTATCCAAAATTAAACAGAAACACACTATTAATACCTAACAACACCTTGAAGAAGATAGGGACAGCCTTTTCCAAGAGGAGGTGCTAGAGCGATCTACTCCAAGGGCCTGATGAAAAAATATTGAGATAAAATTAAATTATTAATAGCAATTTATAAGTTAAATTAAAATTTTACTTGAATAAGACACGGTGAAGAGAAAAGTTTGAAATGATTGTTGTAAACCGTAGAAAAAATATTTGAGTAAAAAAAAATTGTTAGTATTAAATAGGTTATTGTGAGTTATTATCGGAGAGTCGTATTACTAGAGCAGAATAAATTTCAAAGATTTAAGTATAAAAAAACATTATCATTTTGGTCAAATAGCGTACATGCCAAAGGTATTATTGAAAAAACATAAGCAAAATTAATTAGTAATAGCAAGTGACATATATCGAAAGCTAAAATATCATAGTTTTATTTAATAATAGTAATATAAGTTAGAAAAATAAGTATCAAGAAATATTAATGTCTAAAGTAAAATTTTATATATCAATAGGATGATAATGTCAGTGAAATGTCAAAAATAAAGTTGGATTCACAAATCATAAAATATTACATATGAAATTCAAATACAAATATAGAAGTAAGGAATATTTTGAAATATAAGTTAAAATTTTTGTAAATAAACTGGAATATGATTGTAAAATTGTAAATTATAAAGTGAAGTGAAGTGAAGTGGAAAAAGAAAACGGAATTTAAAAGAACAGGCATATATGTGAAAAGACCCTAACAAGGAAGAAAAAATCAAGAGAGTAGGAAAAATAAAAATTTAGAAGATTATTGACTAGTTACGAAAGAATTTGTCAGAGAGGTGTTGAAAAGAAGTAAAGTGGGAAAAACCCATATAAATAGAAATAATTATAGTGGAAAATAGTAAGATAATTAAAGTTAGTCTACCAGTATAAAGAAAAATTAAAGTTGAGCCAAAAAAAAAGGATTAAAAAATCCAGACTCTTAAAAAGGACTCCAATAACATTCCAGGACGAGATTCCAGACGAATAAAGTAAGCAGCAGGTTCCGGCTATCCAGCAATATCAAGAAAACGAGGATTCCAGGAACGAGATTCCAGACGCATAAAGTAAGCAGCAGGTTCTGGCTATCCAGAAATCTCAAGAAAACGAGGATTACAGGACGAGGATTCCAGGAACGACATTCCAGACGCATAAAGTAAGCAGCAGGTTCCAGATATCCATTAACTGCAGGAAGACGAGGATTCCAGGACGATATCCAGGCCGAGTATAAGAGGGCAAGCAGTTCGACAATAAAATTTGAGAAGATATACGTAGAGGTAACTTTGTGCACAAAGAATTACAAAATCGTGTAAGATAAAGCTAGCTAGCAAAAAAGATTGAAAAATACAATCTAAAAAGTCATAGAAAAATCTATAGAATAATAATAACAAAATTCAAGTAGTTTTTCCTGAAAATAAATTTGATATCAACACAAAATCTTCATTACTGATTGATATTAAATAAATTTAACTTCACTATTTGAATAATTATAAAAATTTGGTCATATTAAAATTTGATAGATATTGAGATTTGAAGTAAGCACAGTAACACATTGAGAAAGAAATTTTAAGATCAAAATTTATCGCTTAAGTTATTGGCAACCAACAATACATTATAATAAACCGAATTGAATACAACTATATAAAATTTTTTCTCAAAGTGACACAAAAGTGCTATAGGATAATTCCAAATATTCCTTAAATTGTGCCTGACATTTCAGTTATTTTTTTATTGTTATATATAAAAAAAAGAAAAAAAATCTAATAAATAAAATAATTTCTGAATAATATCTTTTGTTTAGTGTGGTGTGTTGTTTGGTTTCCTGCAGAGTTTGTACCTCACTAGAACTTACTACTGAGAAGGGTCGAAAGCTAGCCAGGGTATAATTGACAACCTAAATTACACAACCAACCAAATTACACAAACAAATTACATACACATACATATTACTACTCATAAAACATTATTGGAGCATACACAAATACATATTTATACCCATAACAATATATACATTAGATAATCAGAAAAACACGTCAGTAGAAGGTTAAAGGTGTTCTGTTAAAGGATAACAACATAGAAAATCAGCAGTTGCAGAACACAAAGCCAATACAGGACTCAACTAAGCCAGAATTCTGGTGAGAGATAATTTTGGCAGAAATTTTACAGATTGACAATAGAAATCCAGAAGAATAGAAATAATTCCAATCAAGATGAGAGGTTAGAACTACCTGGAATTTGTAAATGACTCATCCGTAAAAATCAAGCACTGGAATGGCTCGGATCAATGACAACAAGCTATGCGGCGGAATGTCATTGACCAGTGCATCAGAGAGCAAATATAAAAACCATCCAGAGAACTCTGTCCACAGTTCAAAATTTCCGCTGAAGGAGAATGAGATATGTTTCTCGAGAAGTCAAAAAATCTAAACTGATGACATTGCAACTATCTCGGAAATTAGTCAACCAGCAAGTGTCACGGAAGCCTGCAAACTGAAATAATAATAATGGACCATTTTTCTGACGGAAATATGGTAGGAGTCATTTACGAAGTCATGTGTTTGCCTTTTCCCCATTCTCTGTGTTGCAGGCGTGTGTATACCCTCATAAAAATATTACGTAATAATATTATTGGCTGTAAAAGATCAGAATGGAGAAATATTCACCACCTGGCGACGCAGGGTCCGCAATAATCAAGTTATATCTTCGGAAAATGACGGCATAACCCTCAACGAAAGCGACCCGCGCGAGCTTATTCCTCTGGCCCTTTTCCATTCTTGGGCGGCCGAGGGATGACAGGAAACAGTAAACAGCGCCCTTATACGAGATATTTATGCAAAGTGTCCGGACTTTCATATCTAGCAGCAGCGGGAAGGAAGAGCAGAACAGTGGACAGGCAAGCGCCGTTGACGTCACTATTATGCTCGCCAATAAATAAAAAAGTTTACAAAACCGCGTATACTGTAATATTTATGGTGCGTTGAGGTTTGATTTAATGCCCAGGAGAAAATTCCTGGGAGTAAGGTACAACCACCGCGGATTTAATAAGAAGAAAAAATGTCCGAGGAACATTTATCTACACGCTTATCGCACAAGAGGTTAATGTTAAGACGTGGGTTTAACATAAAATTATATATTGAGTTCTTATGAAAAATCAGTAATATACTGTAAAAAATTGGTATAACTGAAAGCAATAAATTCCAGACAAAGTTTTTATTTTGTAATTCCACGATAGTGACACTATAATTTTTATAAAGAAGTAAAAAATAAGAATAGCGTGCCAATTACATTAAAAACGAAATTCTTATTTCCTACTTTGCTCAATTTTTTAGTTGTGCACAAACTAGTTTTACAATGAACCGTGAAAACAATGCATTTACTATTCCCGAACGTGTCGATATGGTGTTAGTGTATGGTGCAGCCGGAGAAAATGCGCTCGCGGCGACTAGGTACGGGAACGATGGCCACAACGTCACCCCCCATGTGCAAATAGAATCTTACAGTGCGTTCAGCGGCTGCGAGATACGGGAAGTGTTATTCCTCGAGGAGAAGGACGTGGTCAGCAAGTGAACCTTAATGTTGAAGATGCAATGTTGGAAAATCTTGACGAAGACCCCACAATTAGTACTCGACGACTCGCACAGCAAATAGGAACTTCATCTCGTACCGTATATCGCATCTTAAGGCGCCAGCTGTTGCACCACTATCATCTGCAACCAGTTCAACAGATTTTACCCCCGGATTGTGATCAACAAATTGCAGATGATTTTTACGGTAATGTGCCAAACAAGTAGACTTTCCTGCTTATGTTTTTGTAACAAATGAGGCGACATTTACCCGTGATGAAGTGAACTTCCATAATGTGTACATATGGGCCGATGAAAATCCTCACGCGATTAGGGAAACTCATTTTCAACATAGGTTCTCGGTAAATATTTAGGCTGGCATAATAGGCGATGTACTAGTGGGTCCATATTTCTTTGAAGGACGACTAAATGGACCAACATATGTTGACGTTATGGAGAACCGGTTGCCTGAATTATTGGACGATATGGCATTACAAGTTCGGGCACACATGTTTTATCCTCAAGATGGGGCTTCTCCACACAGTGGTCGAGAAGTAACGATACTGTTGAATGAAATGTTTCCTCAGTGATGGATTGGACGCTTTGGTCGTGTACCGTGGTCACCTCGGTCACCCGATCCAACTCCAACAGACTTTTATCTTTGAAGTCACTTAAAGTCATAGGTTTACAATAGTCCAATTGCTACGGTGGAAGAGTTGCGAAACCGTATACTTGAAGCGGCTGACACAGTTAGGGGAATACCTTGAATTTGGGAAAATATTCGCCAAAATTGGGTGCGTAGGTGCCATGCCTGTATCCGCGCTAACGGGGATCAATTTCAACATTTTCTCTAGAAATGGTAAGTTTTATTTCATTTTGCGCCATATTTTAATGGAGTTTGTTTAGTGCACGCAATTGGCAACTAGAGATGCTTACGGATGTGGTTTTGTTTGCAGTAACAACAATGCATTTAAGATAGTAATTACTATTAATTATTGTAATAAGAAATAAATATTTAAATATTTATTTTAGTTTCTACTTTTGCATTGAAAAATTCCCCAAAAATTGAGAAGTGTCTTTTTATCTTTTAACGACGATTTGTTTACGCGGCTGGTCTACAGCACGTAACTCATCGTACAGCACACGGACAAGACCGTTCCAAAGAAAATATTTTGATCCATAATTGAACTTTAATGTACGAAAAAAAAAACGCAAAAATAGAACTTTTTCGTGTAAGACTGTTCTGTTACAAATATCGTTAGGAAGCTGTAGTTTAATTTTTATAGATTATACACGCCACATCCAACCAGTTAACCAATTTCTTTAATCGAGACCTAAAATATTGTTTCCAAAACAAATCTGTGGCAGCTTAGTAGTTTATGACTTTAATACGATGAGATTTAAATTACATTAATGAAATGGAACAGCGGCGACTGGTGTGGGGACACTCCAGCGTTGAATTCCACCTCCCAGCATCTAATAAACGGTAAGGAACAGTACCTACCTTAGTTTTAAAAACTTCATACGAAGACCCCTTCTAAAATAAGAACTCCATTAAGTGTTGCATTTATTTTTAAAATACCCTGCATAGTTAGTGCCAATTTGTAGTATTTTTGAGCCATCAATATATATCTTTTGTTTCTTAAAATTCGGTAAAAATTGGTGGAAAGAGAGCTTGCAACATTTTTTAAGAGACGTGGTAATATTCAAAAACTAAACTATATTAAATGAATATGGAAAACGTAAAAACAGTTCCTCACATAGTGAGGACCAAGTAAAAAATCATTTTCTGTTACACAGCGGAATGATAAACATCTGTAAACTTTAGAGACAATAACTAGATGTAGTTCCTGATTTAATCCTATAAAAGCACCCTTGTTTACCCACGTAAAGAATAAGTTAGGTATATTTTTATTTCAGACTTGTTCAGAAATAAAAGGTTTGTTTTATGTGTTTAGAAACTTCTGAAAAAACTATCAAACTGAAAGTAAACATAATAAAACACTGTTATTTCAAGTGAGGTAACATATCTGCATTATAACAATCGTCAGGCCATTTACTAAATTAATAAATATGGGATATCAGTATTTTTTCAATTACTACCAATCTATTTTAACAAGTTCTACAAAAATTAAGAATAAATAACAATTGTAACAATGTTTGTAGACATGCACAATGCACATATTATATATTACTCTACTTACCTATCATTTGTGCAATATACAGGGTGGGCCAATAGAAACTTTCCACCGCGACTTTTTTGGTTTAAAATAAAAATCTGGGAAAACGCTCGGACACGTCGACTTTTAATTTGAGGGGGAATTATTTTTCAGTTTTTTTCATCCCCGTAGCTTTAACCCCCTAGCTGGGGAGAGAACAACCCACCAAATTTGAATAGGGGACAGGGGTCGTGCCTTACCTCTTTTTAAAGGTCTGATCGAGTTCTTTATGACCTTACAATTTCGCCTCATTATTTTTATCCGTAACGAAATGACAGCTTGTCGTTACGGATAAAAATAATGAGGTGAAATTGTAGGGTCATAAAGAACTCAATAAGACCTTTAAAAAAAAAGAGGTATGGCGCGACCCCTATTCAAATTTGGGGGGTTTTCTCTCCCCACGTAGGGGGTTAAAGCTACGGGGATGAAAAAAACTGAAAAATTGTTCCCCCTAAATCAAAAGTCGACATGTCCGAGCGTTTTCTCTGATTTTTATTTTAAACCAAAAAAATCGGGGTGGAAAGTTTCCATTGGCCCACCCTGTATATATTTTATTTGTTTATTTTTCTCAGTGTATTGAAAATTACACAGATAATGATAAGGCAAAAAGTGTATATACCATTATTTATTTTCAAAATGTTCAATAAACAAAATCATTTGAATAGAAATTCTATGAAAGAAATATTTGTTGTGTTTTAACATAGCATTTAGTTTATTATATTTGATACTTCCTTTGACTAGAACTTTAAGTATAGTGAAACCAGAAACATTGCTTTTCATAGGAAAGAAATATGGAAAGTATATTCTTGTGTATAAGAGAAAACAAAGGAATGGAAACTTGAATAACATGTTTAGCAGTATAGGTTTTTTGTTGTTGATATAGTAGTAGCTGTATTTTTTTAATTTTGTGAAAGCAAACTTTTAGTGAGAGATATGGGATAAACAGCGAGATTTTAGAAAATAAATGTGTCTAGGAACTTTTGTTTATCAAGGGTGTTCCTTTTAATCTCAGTGAGGTAAAAATATTGCGTAAATGTCCTAGGATCATTGTAATATAATACAGGGTGTTTCAGTTTGATATGTCACAAACACGTGAGCATATTTTGGGAATAAAAATAAGAATAAAAGTCCGGTAAACTTTTGTTCTAACTTCCTTCGTTTTGAAGATACAAGGGGTTGAATTTTTTCTATAAATTAAAATTTTCTTTCATAACTTTTAAACGGATTAAGATATTGTTATCAAATTTGGGGTACTGTGTAAGCCGAGGATATTGCATTTGCTGCCAAAATATGGCTCTTTAAAATTAAGCAGTGGCGTAGATACAGGGTGAGTCTGTCACTTTGGGCAAAATAAATATGTGACGCCACTGGTTAAATTAAAAAAAGTGATCATTTCATAATTTTACAATTCATTTCCAATAAAAATGGTCTCTTTCATTTTCTTCGTGTCTCTCATAGTTTAGTCACAAATTGGATATTCATAGAAGTCTGTTTTTCGACGACTGTGTTAACATGCGACAATGCTTCTGAATTCAGTATGCCGTGAAAACAAAATCCAATTTATTATGTAGTTTTGAATGTGACAGTTAATGTTTATGATAAATAGCGTTTATGCAGTTTATGTATATGTGGTTTTTCAATAATGGCGCAGGTTGCATTCACAAATGAAGAGTATGCAGATATGCATTTGATGTATGGTGCAGCCTGGGGTAATGCTGTTGAAGCTAGACGATTGTACGCAGAAAACTTTCCTGGGAGAAGAATTCCTGACCGAAGGGTATTTCAGACAGTTGACGCGCGTTTAAGGGAAAGAGGAATTCGTATAGGGGCTATTGAGAGACCGCGACCCCGACAACCAAATTTTGAAGATCAGATTCTTCAAATGGTGGAAAGAGAACCAACGACAAGGACCAGAAAAAATAGCTCTGAACTGGGCGTAAGTCATACAACGGTCTGGTGCACAATTCGTAATCAACAGCTGTATCCATTTCACTTTCAAAAGGTGCAAGCGTTGACTCCAGCAGATTATCCACCTCGACAACAATTTTGTCGCAAGCTACTGAACAGTTGTGCAGAAGAGCCTAACTTTGTAGCACACATATTATTTACTGATGAAGGCAGTTTTGCAAGTGATGGGATAATGAGCTTACACAACATGCATTACTGGGCTGACGAGAACCCTAATTGGACTGTGGTTGAGACACATCAACAGCAGTTCTCGCTAAATATCTGGTGTGGTATTATTGGCGATATTTTAATCGGGCCACATGTTTTGCCAAATCGTTTAACCGGCCAAGCCTTTAGGCATTTTTTAGAGGAAATCCTACCAGGATTGTTGGAAGAGGTTCCACTTGGAACAAGAGTATTGCTCTGGTTTATGCAGGACGGGGCACCTGCCCACTTCAGTTTAGCTGCCAGGAATTATTTGCAGAACACCTATCCAAATAGGTGGATAGCTCGAGGGGGTCATGTAGGTTGGCCAGCAAGGTCGCCTGACCTGTACCACCTTGACTTCTTTTTGTGGGGTCACTTAAAAAGTTTGGTATACGAAACAGAGGTTCAAAGTATTGAAGATCTACAGCTTCGCATACAAAATAGTTGTAGAGCAATTTTAAATACCCCAGGGATTTTCGAACGAGTTCGGAGATCGTTATTACGTCGAGCTGAAGCGTGCATCCTAGTTCAAGGACGGCACTTCGAACAATTATTGTAAATTTTTATTAGATAGGGGTCTAATATTTAATAATAATAAATTATATTGAAACAAGTTTTGATTTTATCTGACATGAAGTTTTCTTATAATAATTTTGATCATATGTATATTATCTTAATTAAATAAAAAGGACAAATAATGTGTTAAGTACTACTACATACTTCTTCTTAAGATTATGGCAATAGGATACATAAATTATTACTGCGCCAGAAAATTTTCAAAATTAAGCAAAATATCATATTACTTATTGTAGTTAATATGTTCAATAGCAGTTAACAATCGAATAGCACAATTTTGCTACACATAAACATTTCAATTTGTGACTAAACTATGAGAGACACGAAGAAAATGAAAGAGACCATTTTTATTGGAAATGAATTGTAAAATTATGAAATGATCACTTTTTTTAATTTAACTAGTAGCGTCACATATTTATTTTGCCCAAAGTGACAGTATCTACGCCACTGCTTAATTTTAAAGAGCCATATTTTGGCAGCAAATGCAATATCCTCGGCTTACACAGTACCCCAAATTTGATAACAATATCTTAATCCGTTTAAAAGTTATGAAAGAAAATTTTAATTTATAGAAAAAATTCAACCCCTTGTATCTTCAAAACGAAGGAAGTTAGAACAAAAGTTTATCAGACTTTTATTCTTATTTTTATTCCCAAAATATGCTCACGTGTTTGTGACATATCAAACTGAAACACCCTGTATATTATGTATACTAGAGCAATTAATTTAACACATGATTTAAGAAGTACGTGGTATAAAATTCAGTTGAAAACAATTATAGTCCTTTGTAATACCCAAGTTATAAAAAAATCTGATTCAGCCAATACATATTCATTTTAACAGTTTCCATCACAATAAAATTCAAATTCCTTATCTGCTTACCAGAAGCAGATAGAATAGAATAGAATGCAAAAATCAAGAGGACTAACACCCTGTAAATATGTACTCATTAAGCAGAGTATATTAATATTTTCCTTTAAGCTACTGTAATCCTGTCAAAATTCAGATGAAAGCCAATGGCCATCTGCGCACTCTTCACATTAAACATTAAACAATCCGGTTATGGATTTATTCCACATATCCCCAGCCAACAAGAATGTCAACTCACATTGCAAATTGAAACATGGCTTGTTTAGACCTCACTAAACCTTATCGCGTGAAACGTCAGCCTCGTATAATATTTAATGCAAAATGACAGCGACATAATGCCGCAGGCTACAGCCGGCGGTGTTGCCGGGATCTTTTTAACTGCAGATATCAGTGGTGATACGTCCATCCTTGTTTCTCTTATCTTCCATTGCTTACCACTATGCGGGCAGGATGATTCGCGATGATGCGAAAAACATAAAAAAGGCAATATAGGAAAGTAGACGAGTAAGTCAATTTAAATAGTTACTTAAAATAAAAAACAATAACTGCAATAATGTAGACAAAAAATAAATAATACGACCCACATACAAAATAAGAAACAATAGTAATAATTAGGAAACAGCAGAAATAAACAAAAAAAATAATTAAATTACTGTCACACAAATCAAATGTAACACTTAAAATAAAAAATGCGTATTTAAAGAACGTGAGGCTGAAATAAATACATATTTATAATTTATGACGTCTTTAACTATAAGTATACTCCGCGGTCGAAATTATAGAGAGTGATTCATCGCTAGCTTTTGGACTAGTAAGGGGGATGAAGCGTGCCGGGAACGAAAATCCATTGGCGTGTCTGCGTAAAAGCAACAAGATATAGAAAATAATGAAAAAAGATAATAAAACATAACATCTAATATTTTTTACGGTTTGCTATAACAGGCACTTTGATCCATTTTAATTATTACAGCATTTTAAAACGTCCCAATTGTTTTTTTTTAATTTATAAATTTATTATAGCCATGGAATAGGGAGTCCGTTTACACCCACTAAAAAAGCATTTCCCTATTCTCTACCAAGTGCAAAAGACAGAGATAGAATTTAGATCGACGTTCAGTGTAACTCGGTCTCTAGACGATTATAGATTCTATCGATGCGTAGCGAGCGGCACAAAGACAAATAATATTGAACTGTATAAAAATCATTTTATATTTTATACGCATTATGGTAATAGTGTTTTTATATTATGTCTTAGTCACTCTCTATAATTTCGACCGCGGAGTATAGATCATAATTCCTATAAAGAACGCACGCACACAGTTAATGGAAATCGGCAATTGGTCAAATTGTCTGAAAATTAAATATTTATAGTTTGAGATGTCCCGATCAAAAGTGGTCAAGGGCCCAGGACCCAAAAATGAATACTTATCGAGATGAACGACATTGAAAGTGAGTGAGTCCCATCGCGCTCATACAGTCTTTTTTTACGGAAAGCTTTATGGCTCTTCTTTCACTGTGTCTTTCACTCTGAGAGAAACAAGTCGAATTCGCATGTGGCACCTTCCTCTTGAAACAAAGAGAATATTTTTGTAGTGAGGGTTGTTTTCGGTGTGCAGCAAAATGAAACTTGGTGTGGAGTCGCTCGCAGGTGTATGTATCTAGTCCCTAGCGCCAATCTGCCGTGGTCGTTTTCCAGGAACCGCTTACAACGGATAGACCCGTCCGGCGTTAGACTGGCGTTCTTAACATGATACTTGAAATGGGTCACTTGCAGACATGTATTGAGTACCCACAGTAGGAACAAAATAGCAGGCATAAAGGAAGAAAGCGGGTGCAAAGTTGAAAAGCGGGAGTAAAATAATAAAAACGTTGTCAATAAGCAAAACAATTAGACACAATGAAAAACAAAGGCAAGCGCAAAGGCAAAAAAGTGGACGTAATGAATAACCAAGGGGATAGAAAGTAGGAAAATATATAAATATAACACAGCCTCACAAAAAAAATTGAAATTATTTTCTCCGATATCTGAGGAGGTGCACTTTATGTTTTTGGGGTTGCTGAATCCGAATCCGGGGTCCGTTTAACCCCATCACGTCAGGGTCAAGGGCATCTGAAGGTCAAATTGCGGAATGACTATTAAAAAATCTGGAAAAATGTATATATATGTTTTCGGGGTCGCTAAATCTGAATCTGGGGTTCTCTTGACCTTGAAGTGTCAGAATCAAGGTTAAATAAAGGTCAAAACCCTAAAATTTGATGATATGATATTTTTGACCCCGGATTCCGATAGAGCAGAAAATTTTACTGGCAACGCTGACACTGTGCAATGTAAACTCAGAGACGGGGTCAATTTGGTCAAACTGTATACGTGGATATAATAATAAATGTTGAGAACGACTAACTGGAGAATACCTACATGCGACCTTCTTTCTTTAAATGATAAGAACTTCAGTAGCCTATATTGCACCCTATCTAGTGCATAAACATATTTGATAAGTTTTTAGATCAAACAACTGAACAATTTTCAAGGTTAGATCTAACAGAGCTTAGGTTTTACAAAAGAATTGAAAGGTACCATTATTGTGTGAGAAACGCGCAATTCAGCTGAATTAAATATTTAGGTATTTTCAGAACCACGTTAGAATTATTATAAGGAAATCCCAATACCTCTTTTCTCCGAAAGTAAGGCATAACTGTATATTTATTTATCTTCAGGAGAAATTGTTTTCCTGGCACCACAAATTCAACAAATTCAAGTTTTCCTAGAATATGTGATAATTATCAATGTATCATTAATAAAAAATATTAAATAATGTTGGTCCCAATACTGAACCCTGAAGTACACCAAATAAAACTTAAAATATTTCGATAACAATCCCTTGTAGCACACATATTGCAAACGACCAGAAAGGTAAGAATTTAAAAAGCTTGCTAATAATTGATGCCACGCTTGAAATAAATATGTATCAGGAATTAAAAAAGAATTCTAGCTAAGTCTAAGGATATGAAAGTAATTCTGTAACTGATGGTAACCAGGCATAGAGGCCACGACATATATTTCCATGTCTGAGCTGAATCTTCTGAGTACATATCTGGCGCTTCTGAAATTTCTGACTCGATAGCAACATCCTCTTGATGATCCTGATGATCATATTCAAAATTTGTATCAGTGGAAATGGTCAGATAATTCTTTTAATAAATTTTGATTAACAATATTTGTTTAGGCAAACAAATTTGCTAAAACCTTTTATATTCTGGATTGCAACAAACGTTTAATTTTGAGCTCAAAGAAAATACAATTAATATATTTTTTTTAAGAAAAATAATACATAACAAAATATAAATAATAAAATAATGCGTAATAAGATTTGTAAAATTTTGGAGCAGAAAATATGGAAATATATGATATTGTTTTGAAAAAACACTGAAAATATTAGATATCTAGACAAGTATTATGTTATGTCTGAATTTATTACTTTCTACAAATGTAGTAGATACACCCGATATCCACGCACGATGAAATTCATTCATCTGATGTCCCTCTAGGAACTTGCCAACTGGAAATTCGCCAGAATTTCATTGATATTTGATTGGGAACAAGTTAGAGAGCAAGTTGGACTTTCAATCCGATTTCCAATGTATGCACCGTAAAAGATAGTTCAAGGCGTTGGATAACGACTATCGACTCTACCATTTCCTTTAACTTCGCCAGACTTTCACACATCAATTTGTTTAATAAAATCATAACTACTAACTATGTACCTATAGCTTAAATACCCGGTTTGAAGTTTACGCAACTAAAAATTTTATGTTGTTCAATTTGCAAAGCGAATAGAAATTCTATATACTGCTGATAAAATGTTATTTTAACCCTACAGATAAACAAAAAACTTTGAATCCTTTGCAGAAGAGGAGAAGTAAAAGTTATTAAGATAAGAATAAAATGGCGGAAAAAACTTCAGGGTAATATTTACCATCTTTCTCAAAACTTGGAAGAGCCTACTGCGATAAAGGATCGACGATAGTATATAAAGTGGGCCATAAATTTACGTAGGTCAGAGAACATCACTTTCAATTTCGATTTTCATGAAACAGCAATTTGTTAGAAGGATTGTACGCTACAGTAACGTCATGGTGGAGGCTGTTAAGCAAACTCTGCGTTTTCATAACGATTAACCAAATCGGCAAAATTATTTATTATCATTATTATTATTATTTTAGTTAACCAAAAAATTTTAGGTTTATGTGGTTATCCCTTAATTAAAATCGCTTAGTTTTACTTGAAAGTGTGCTTATTCACAATATGCCGAAAAAATAATCAAAAGCCGTGAAGATGTACCACTGTTTAGAATAACAGAATTTTACAAAATTAGTTCGTAATATTAAGAAACATTCGCACATCGTAGCGGAATTTTATATTAATCTTTATTCAAAGTGATTTTGATGGAAGTGTTTTCTCATTAATACACTCTGGACGGAGTATTTTTATGTAGTTATTTACTAATTTCTCTATGCAGTTATTCTTTTAACATACCAAACATTTGTTATCAAATAGAGGTTAGAAATTTACAGTTTCAATGAAAAACTGCGTGTAATAACACACTGTTCACTGTAATATAAAATAAAGTTATTACGAGACATAAAATATATTTCCTCTGGTTTTATCTACTTCTAGTTTCACCGTGCTTTCCATCATTATTTAAAATGCCGCCGCCCCTGTACGGCATATAGCACGACAAATATCTTGATATATATCCAGCGTAACTGTGGAGAGATAATGACAGCATATGATAAATCACCTGTATAATCCATTTATTTTCCGGGAGCTTAAAAAAAATGTATAGCTTTTTCTTAAGCGCGGTGCCATAAATTTCTTGCTGATAAATGATTCCTTGGCCATCAGTACGATATTTAGCTGAAATAGGAATTTTAATGCAAAGACTTCGATTAGTATTACGCAACCAATACGATAAGAATTTAGAAAATATATTTTAAAAGATTATGGGCACAAAGGAAATAATAAAAAAATAATATTTAAGTTTCAGAAACAAACAAAAAGTCTGACAGAAAATAAAACATATGTACAAAAAAAATATTTTATATTCTGTATTCAACATTTCTTTAATATAAGAAAGACTTGACCGGAACACACAATGTAGTGGAATATCAATAATATGTATGTTATTGTAACGGGCATACAAGGCAAATCTTAAAAGTTGCACAGATGTATATTTTAAAGATAGGTACAATTTACTATGTAAAACATGTTATTAATAGTTTTGTTCCTTCTTTTGTAAAAATATGATAATAATGGATGATTTTTTTAATAAAAAACATGTTGAGAACCGCTGATTTCACCGTCACTTGGATATATCAACTATGCAGTGTTGCCACGTTAGGTACATAGAAGTCTCACATTCTAACTTTTTTTTTATTATATATGAAATGGAAAGAAAGAAAGTTAAATAAAGTAGTTCTTTAGACGATACGTAAAAGAAATTTTGAAATATTTAAATAAAAATATTGAGCTTGTATTGAGAAATGGAGCACCTTAAAAAATGTGTACACTGAAACCAAATGTGTACATTTGTCATATTTCCCTAAAGTTTCTTACATAGATAGAACGTAGGTAAAACTACTCTTTCATTATTGGTGTAAACCACCTTATTACACTTTAATACACCATACCTCATTAAAATATTAATTAAATAACTTAAGGGTACTTAAATGTAAAACACCGTCCATGAAAATAGCAAATCAATACAACATCAACCCGATAACCAAACGTTAAAACATAAATTTGTGTAGTACGTAATATAAAAGATTATTGCAAACTATACAAAATTTAGTTGAGTTCCGTGTGAAAAACTACAAGTAAAATTTTCAGTACATATAATTTAAATATAAGGTTAATTACAATTTATATAAAAATATTATGAATCTTTGAAAATATGGCTAGTGGCTTTCATCAATACTGTATGTGCCCTTTTTGTGCGCTAGCACAAGTGATTAGGCTTCTATGCGGACAGCGGTTTTCAAAAAGTACATATAAGGGGGACGGATTTAAAAAATTATAATAATCACTCTTCGATCTGGATTCATTTAAGTCACGCATTATATTTGTTGTTAAAATAATGGGTTTGGGAATAAGTAATCTCCGTACTTATGAAAATGAAAGTCTTAGGGCATGACAATTAATTAATGTATTAATTTTACTCCTAAAAAAATATTAACAAAATTAAACGACAGATTCTTTGTAATCATCAAAATGTTTCTTTTTCATGTTAAACGCATAATCTTCAAAAATTGATGCCAACGCAGTCATCGATATTGTTGGATCTTCAACATTCTAGGATCTTTCCGCACAAAAAACTAGAAACTGCCTCCATACCCTTAATTTTGACGTCTTCGTATTTTGGGGAGTTAAATTGGCCACTTCTGCTTTTATGTTTTCGGAATTTTCATTTCCAAAACGAACAATTTTTGAATTTTAAAAAAATGCGATTAAATTATATGATGTTTAAGAAGAAAAAAATATGTCATGCACCACAAAACAATGTCTACCTGTCAAGCCAACTTTATTTGGCGAAATAAGTTTCAAAATTAAACATGTAAAATTTTTAAAATAAATTTTGGTTGTAAAATTTTCTTACCGAATCCCCCACGTCCTTGAATTAATGTCCGGAAACTTTTCAAGCACTAGGGAGATTATAAGTGAAAATTAAACGCATTGTCAAATTGACACCTGTCGACCACTCGAAAGAAGACTTATTGCTCTATCAAATTGTGTTTTTGGTTGCTTTGTTAGATTTCATTGTTGTGAAAATTGGTTATTTTCGGTACTTTTTGTTGTTAATTGAGATGGGAAAAACGCTAAAGTTGCTCAAGCTGCTTCTGAAATTTGTTCCGGTGATGATGCGATGAATGAACGAAAGGCCCGTCAATGGTTTTCGCATTTTTCATTTCGTGATTTCAACCTTAAAGACATGAATTGTTCCGGACGCCCTGTTGAATTTAATGAAGAGCAATTGTTTCGACTCCACGAAAATCTCAACAAGGAAATTGGCTCTGCATTCGATGTGAAAAGTTCAAGGACTCAGCGCCCACATGTTTTGAACGAAAACAATAAGAATCAAAGCTCTAGAATTGCCGCCGGTTTACTCTGTCGTCAACGCTCAACACCCTGTCATAAGTAACGTTTCCTTCATCGTATCACCACTGGTGATAAAAAATGGTGTCTGTACGTGAACTTGCAACAGCGCAAAGAATGGTAAAGCCCGAAATATCAAGCAACTCCGGGAACAAGACCAGAATTTCACCATTGAAAGACAGCGTTATGCGCCTGGTGGGATTGGGAAGGGATATTTTATAAGGAACTCTTATCAAACAATCAAACGGTCAACGCAGAACTCTAGGTCCAACAACTGCGGCGACTTCACGCGACTATTCAGCAAAAATAAGACCTGATCGGCGATACGACGTTGTTTTGCAACATGACGATGCGCGACAACATATCGCCAATAAGACCAAAACGGCCATTCGGGAGTTGAATTGGTAAGTTTTACCCCACCCGCTTCATCTCTAGATCTCGCGATTTCTGCCTTTCACCTTTTCCGCCATTTGTCAAACTCCTTACGCTGTGTTTCTTTCAACAATGACAACGAGTTAAGAGGATGAGGAGAAGTTGGATGAGTCTTTCCTAGTCAGAACCGGAGGATTTCTACAGGAGAGGCATCGAGAAACTTGTTGAACGTTGGGAGGAGGTCATAAATAACCGTGAAGGATGAGGATAAGTGACTTATTCCAGACGCTTGATCGTAAGATAGGGAGGTGATCAAAATGGACTTTTGTCAAAAGATAAACGACCTAAAATATAACCATAGTTTTTTTGACAATTAGTAAATGTAATAAAAATTGTATATTATGCAATACTACTGCTAGAACTCAATAACTGCAAGTTTTGATCAAATCGTTGATTCAAGTATTGTCAGACCTCTTTTTCGGAATTTTCTGCGTACAGACCATATATTTAACGTATTGACGATTCCAAACCAAACATGTAAATTCAAATAAAATGGAGGTTCTATGATCACAAAGCGATCTGAAGACACGTAGTAACTCCAAGTTACGTAGAGCGTTTCCTACAATATTATTTATGTGAATTTCAAAGGGTAATCAAATGATGTATGAAAACTTATGGAAAGAAGAAAGGGTCTAAATGAGAAATGATACTTGATGCAATTTTGACATAATTTTAAGCAGAATTATTATCATTGACACGTTGTGACCACATGGATAAATATGATTTCATCCATCTTAGAAGTCGAATTTTGTCAAAAGCGTTAAACATCAGTAGGGTTTCTGGTCGAGACTTCTCGAAGCGAGAATTCCCGGGAAATCTGGCCTTACTCGAGACGAGAAAAAAGTGTCGAGAAATCGAGAAATTTAAAAATCACGCGAGTTTTAAGTTCTTGATTGGAGTTCGTTTCGTTCATGCGTTCAATTCGTTTTTCGACAAATAACTGAGCGGTTAAAGTGGTTTCTCGACTAGCTCATGATTTATTTATTTTAAGTTTTTAAGGCTATAGTTTACTTTGACGATTCTTATTTTTTGATGTACCTACCTTGTTATAAGTCTGTGTAGAAATCTATACTAATATTATAAAGAGGAAAGATTTGTATTTTTGTATGTAAGTATGTTTGTTACGAATAAACTCAAAAGCTACTGGACGGATTTCGATAATTCTTTCACCGTTAGAATGCCACATTATCCCTGAATAACATAGGCTATATTTTTTATATCCCAAAATGATTAAAATAAATGTCCACCCGTGCGAAGCCGGGACGGGCCGCTAGTTTTATTATAGGCAGATACCTAATGTTGATATTGATTCTGAAAATATTTGGTTCCTGTTCCTTTAGTTGATTATTTTAATTTTATTCTGTTAATTAAAAGATTGTGATTATAAGTGATAAATTAATAGGAAGAACGCTTCTGTATCTTTAAATTAAAGTTTATGTTTTTATGATTTCTTCGGTTAAATTCCTTATTTACTATTTGCTTAATTAAAAGCCTGCATGATTAATGATTATTAATAATTATTGGAAGAAAGCTCCGATTCAAAAACATTGAAATAAACATAAGTAGGTATAATGAAAGTGTTTAATAAAAAAACAAGTTAAAGGTTTTTAAGAAAAAGATACTTAAAGTTTAATTTAGTTTTGTTAGTAGAAGTAGAAACATATAAGTAATTAATGAAAATACTGAATAAATAATAAATGTTAATGATGATTGTTAAGTATAATAGCATGTTTATATTTCGCATTCCAATACCAACATTATAACTTTTTTAAGTTTTAGAAATTTCTCAAGAATTCGAGAATTCTCGAGTCCCGAGAAAAAAAGTAGGGCGAGAAATCAGAAACCCTAAACATCAGCATCCATGGTATACCTTTAATATATTTCAACCATGCTTTCCAAAACACACTGAACATGTGAAAACAAATGAATTGGAATAATTCCAGTTTATTCCCAAATTTATATGGAAAACCTTAAACTACACCCTGTAGATTTAAATAGATCAAGGTTTGAAAATCGTTAAGAGTTATTTTGACAAAAGTAAATAATAGAATGCAAAATTGACGTTAATCTGCCTAATAAATATAGCGGCTTAACAAAATACCTACTCCTCCCCACGCTAACGACGAGTAAATAAATGAATATTAAATCGCTAAATATGATACCGGCATGCATAATTTCAAACGGAACGAAGTTCAGGAACCGCCTCGGTGCGGTCTAAACTTTTCAAGTTTTAAACGAAACAGAATCGGCAGCTGTTGGAACCCCCCGAAAGCAAATAAAAGATGCCGTGTACCAGCTGGATTGAAAGTTATTACATCAAACTATTTGAGAGAATTGTAATAGTGTCACGGAAAGTTTGTTCTCAGTTTCCTCCATATGATTTCATTACTTTTTTAGTGCCGAAGCAGCTGAGAAACGCATCTTTTACTTTTTCCTCGACTTGACGTTTGATGATGTCTGATATTCAACCAAATCTATTGTAATAGTTCATGATAGAATATAAATTAACATGCTAACCACAGAACAGTTTACGTAATAAAGAGTATATCTATCTATATATATTTTTTTGGTATTTATTTATTTTTTCTTAAACCAGTGTACGAATGAAAAGCTCTATCGATTTTATAAATTATTGTGAAAATAGATCAATCATAGGCGTCCGTAAGGGGCTCTGATAACACCCATTTTTAATATAATTTCTACGCTACTGGAAAATTTTCAAAATGAATATATATTTTTTACATTCCGGTTTATTCCACAGCAAAAAGATCTCTTACTATTTTTAAATAAAATACTTGGTTTTTGAGAAAAATGGCTTTTTATGGATTCATTACATGTGAAGTAGTTAAGTTTTCCAGTGGCGTAGAAATTATATTAAAAATAGGGGTCATCAGAGCCCCCTACGGACGCCTATGATTGATCTATTTTCACAATAATTTGTAAAATCCTTAGAACTTTTTATTTGTACACTTCATGCTAAGTATAAAACTAATGGCTTTCATAGTTTAAGAAAAAATAAATAAAAACCAAAAAAATGTGTTTTCAAGAGCTTATATCTCTAAAAGGAAGCCTTTGAAAAAAAGTATTTACTTCAAAATGACATTATTTTGACGAGATCTATCGATGGTTAAAGTCCTGATCATAAAAAGTGAATCACTCTGTATACAGGGTGTAAGGAGATTGACTGTCATTATTTTAACAGATAGATAACAACAAATTGCACATAAACAAATAAAAAACATATTTCCTGCAGTCAAAGGTATTCCATTATATTATTATGTCAGGGGTGTGCCAAAAGTAACGCAGGATTTGAATTGTGCGCCATTTTAATTCCGAAGAGTTGGCAGCACTGTGCAGGGTCACATGTTGTAGCAAACACGTTGCGGTTAGACAAAATGAAGCGCTATAAGACGGATGAGCGAGTGGAGATTTTAACAATTCATTACAAGTACTTATGGAGAGTGTGTAGCTGAGATTGTGTGAAAATTACGTGGAATTTTCGGTAGATTTTTAAAGCCGCACCATGAGGATCTTAGTTGTCTGTCAAATTAATGCAAAATTGTGGAATTTGATGCCAAATAATATACCGAAGAGATATTTCGCCTATCCTTTTTTGTTTATTACGTTATGGATGAAAAAATGAAAATTGTGGTTTTGATTTTTAGAGAGAAAGTGAAAAGATTTAAATTTAGGAATTGTTGGTTCAAATATGTAGTCGTATTAGCCACGTTACCTATCAGGATAAAGAAACGAGTGCTTGTACTAAATGTTGGCATTTTCAAATTCTAAGCATTTTTCTTATTACGCATTGTATCATCAATATGCCGTATTGTTTTCATTGAAACCCTAAATTATCTTACATTTTATAGGACTTAGTTATCTCTTTTGGTATTCTGCAGATACACTTGTTTTTAATGTATTTTCAATTATTTATTTTTAATGCAGACAAAACATGTTCCATATGTTCAAAAATATTTAATATTTACTATGATGTAGACAAGTGATGTACAATTTGCAACTTTCGCTTTATTACACTGGACAATATTAAATTTTGGGAAATCTATTAAATAAAAGAAATGGCGATAAGATGGCGATCAGTCATGCTGACCCTCCGTCCTACAGGCAAGCACGTTGTTTCGTGTAAATATTGATCATCTATCCATTTCGAAACCGTCTGGAAATAAGGGAGAGAAAATTTGTTGATATTGCTAAAGACATATAATAGCACTAAAATATTTGTAAACACAATAAATCTAATAGATTGTAAAAAGACGTTCAGTGAAATATCTCAACCATGTACGGATCTCTAATACTACAGATATTAAAAGAAAATAGGAAGTTTATTCTCGACTTCTCCATGGCCTACGTTTTTATAGTAGTTTCTACTTCCCAGACGAGGCGCAAATAAATATCACTCTAGGCGGTTACTTGCAACTACATTCCACCTGGTCGAATTGTTTAACTGCATTTCGGAAATTTGCGAAAAAAAATATGTGAAATTTCTTGATTTCTACTTCGCTTCAAATTTTTTCTCGCAGTTTATAAACATCCCGTACATTGAAAGGATTCTTGTTACTGGTTTCAGCTACGGCTAAAATTTGTATTATTTTTTGATTAAATTATGTCTACAACTTGAAATAGTTTCAATAATATCTCAGTAGATTGTAAAATATGCATTTACATATTTCACAGTTCCACAAAAACACTAAGTGCATGTCAAATAATAAGAAATTTGAAAACCCTCAATATGGAAATTCAAAATATACTTTATGTAATAAAACTAAAACTATTCCCGTAGTAATAAATCTTTTTTCGTAGTGAAGTTATTAAGTTTTCATAAGTTTTAGAAAATTTTACATTTCATATAGTGGGTTTCTTTAAAAAAAAAACAACTTTCCAATTTGCAGTCTCCTTTGACAATAATATAATTGAAAATACACTTCTATATAGTCGTAATTTCTCGTGCGCTTTCTAGCAGAGCATTGGAAAGTGAGAAGTGTCAGGTCAGTCCAACCCTTGCAATATGCGAGTGTCACTGAAACCCCATTCCCTCAATTTAGTCAGGTAATTGGGTCATTTGTACCCCACCTTGAAGTGTTTCTAACCCTTACGAATTTATATTCTATTAAAACTTTCCATGAATCCTCTACGGCGCTACATAACCTACAAGACATTTTTAATACAATTAAGAGAGCCTACAGGGTAATTCGGCAAAAACGGAATTTTGACTTTGTCGTTAATATCAAAAACTAACGATAAGAGCTAAACTCATGCAGTTTTTCTAACGAATATGATCCCGTCAAAAGACCGGAATGAAAATACATTTCAAGTAAAGTCACATTTGGTGTTGACCGATATTTAGTAGTAAAATGGACATTTTCATGGTAGATGGAAGATACGTCATACCGTGCAAAAAAATAAATGTTATTTACTTTTATACTTGTTAATTTAATATTTGATTAGTAACTTTCTAGATGCCATAATACTTTATATCAGCAAATATTTCACCCATTCAAATACTTCACGACCACAATGCCGTCTATTATAGTGGATGTGAAGTAATTACATCTTTGAAATATTTGCAGACTTAAAATGATATGACATCTAAGAAGTGACAATTTTAATCCGGAAACAAGTACATTATATACTGCTTGAAACTACAATATTATCTACAAAAAATTATTATCATACAAATGTACAGAAAGTACTTTTTCCGGCGAATTAAGCATAAAATATAGTTAGTAGAAGAAAATTGTCTCTGTTTAGGTCTCTGAACCTAAAATCGCCGTTGAAAACACTAGTGACTACTATAGCCTATGTGAAGTAAAAGAGGATGTGAAATAAATACATCCATATTTGTGTCCGTAAAATAACATGATATCTAAAAAGTGATACTAAACCAAAGATATTGTTTAACAAAGTCATCTGTCAAAACCTATATGGCCTCGCCAGTTTACAGATTTGTCCATTAAATTATAACTTTTGGAACAGATGCGCAAATTATTATTATTGCTGTAAAAATAATAATAATACGTCCACAATTTAGGTATACCTGTCTCTGTGTTTATAGTCGAAAGTAAAATATATATTGTGGAACATTTACTTGAATTCATTTTAATATACATCTTTGTATTTCTATTTGAAATTTTTTATAGAAATTTATCAAAAAATATTGTGACAAACCTGACCATAAAGACACCTTTATATTATCAAAACATTAGCAATAGCCATAAGAAGTTATGATTATCTTAATAGCGTTTTTTGAATTATTTTGAATATTGTTTGTTTCCATACCAAAATTATACTATTTTATACTTCTGTTGTGACGTTATCACTTGTTCGTTCGGCGATGGCGAAGTATGTCTGTCACTATGACGCCTGAGCGGCGGCGACCAGGTATCTTGGGCGACAGTTTCTATTTACAGTGCAGAAACACCACTACTTAGGCAGCTACAGGGAAGACACGGTATGTTTAGGGGTCTAGAGAGAGAGAGAGAGAGAGAGAGAGAGAGTTAGATTTCACACAGGAACAAAAGTCACACTTTATATATATTTACATTTAGGAATAAAAGGCCTGATCGCTCTGCTGGTCGCTCAGGAAGTGAATTTCCAATTCAATTCAATTGCCAGGCATCTACGGCGAACGGTAGCGGCTGCGCAATCATCATAAGCTGGACTTACCACTTGGCGATGATATTCCTGGTATGCTGCCGGACTAGACTGCTCGCTGCGACGGGCCGACGTGAACTGTCCTTTCAAACTCAACTCGACTTCCAAGCTCCTATGCGCCGGCAAATTCGCGCACGTGCCGTGTCGGGTTAATTCAGACAGTATTAAAAGATGGCAATGCAGTATTAAATGTTTATTTAAATAAAATAAAGAAACAACAACGAGGGCTGTCTAACAACCCCATGTGAAAATCACTTTGTTACAATGTGTCTATCCTTTTTACAAAACTATTTTTTCTAAGTCTAAAATAATTTGACAGCAGTATATAAAACATTTTTAATTTGAAGATAGATAGCAGGAACATCCAGTATTATCTTTTTTATATTTCATTGCAGTAAAATATAATCGTAGCTATTTCCAGATTATACTAAATATTTTTCTCAATATTTCTTTTGAAAAATAACTACAAAGTTATTTCTTCTGCACATTACTATTGAAAAATGGCGAGTGAACAATGAAGTTTTAAAAATTTCAGTGCAAGTTTGATAGGGAAAAGTAAAAAAATATTTTGATAGAAGTGTATCCTTTATATCCTTTATTCATGCCTCTCTCCAGGTAGTAGTCATGCTGCACATGTTTTATAAAACCTGAAACGTTAATGAATGAATAAAGAGGTTTTATTAAATTGTTTTTTGGCCTCTCCCTAACGATCAACTGAAAGTCAACAATGTAAAGTCAGACATTAATCGTGCTATGTATAGTATCGGTAAACATTTTTTTTACACAAGCTAACATTACCGTAATAATACATTTACTATTTGATGAAATCGATCAACCAGAAATATTTATAATTCACGAAATAACCAGCACTTACAGAAATAATATCTGGTAATCCGTTATTTCAGTAAATAGGTATAATGCACGCATCCGCTTTTAAGTTGTTCACATCCCCGTAAATATTTAAAGAGGTAATTTCGGTGGTAATTTGATAACAGAAAAGTTTGTAATTTCACAAAGGAGTGTAGTCAATTATTAAACAACTCACTAAACGTCAGACGCGCTCAGTCTCAGAAGAAAATGAAAAGGAAGTAAGACAAAACGGCTCTCCGCAGTTTCTTTTATTGAAACATAACGCCTTTATTATGTTAGAAAACATGGCGGGGGATGTTTTGTTACTGAAAATTACCCCTATTATGGTAAATTGGTTGGAGTACTATAATAAAATTAACCTCTTACCGCAGGTTTATTAAGTTACGAAATTAGCTTTAGGTTTAAGTTATGCAATTTGTAGCTTCTTTCTCGTTCCGCTTCTACACTATCTGCTAGATAAACCGCAACATGATACTATTAAGCAATTAATTTGAACCACTAAAGCGTTAATAAAATCACGTAAAAAGACTGCAAAGGACAATTTCCACGTTACCTGTGATCTAAAATATCATACTTTCAATATATTCGATTTAAAAAAGTGTAGTGTTATAAAGGGTGTCAAATATTTTTGCCACATGTCCGTTATGTCAGAATGAGGTAAACACGCGAATTTGTGTTGAGAAAAATGTAGTTTTAAAATCTGACTTACTTCAACATTGCAAGGAGTCACTTTTGAGAACTGCCGATTTTCATAGATGTTCTATGAAAACAACAAAGATGTTTGTTGTACCCACCATTTGCTTGCGCACAAGCTTCAGCGCAACGTATCCAATTCGCTCACACACGTTGCAACATTGCCACATCCTCTCGAATCCTATTACAAGCTTCGGCAATACAATGTCACGAACTTTCGTGGAATACACAACACTTTTCACACATCTTTAAAAAAAAAAAGTCTAAAGGGGTGAGTTCTGAGGACCGGGGGAGGGGGCATCTAGCGAACCATAGTAGGATCATATTCGATGCAAAGTAATAAATCATAGCCTGTCAAACGATCCAGTGCCATACGCTTTTAAAGGTTTTAGAAATTGAATATTTTTTTTACATAGACATAGGCGTGTTCGTCGTAAACAAATAAATAAACAGGTTGGTATAAATAAAAATAAATATTTTTGCGTACTTTATCAGCGTTTTTTACCTTTTGGCACGTTCAACATTATTAGAATATTAAAACATATATACATTAAGCAAACGCGAAGCCAATAACTGCCGTTATTACCGGTTTCGTACGTGGCGCTGTAGCGAAAGGCCGACGCGACAGCTATGATCATCCGACCGAGTCCCGAACTCTATTAAAAACTCCAGTAAGCGATTTTGCAAAAAATCTAGATATGAAGCACCGTCTAAGCGTCTAGGTAATTCAAAGGGTCCTATTAAAGTGTCATTAACGATACCGGCCCACATGTTCACTGAAAACTGTTGCTGAAAGGCACCGCGATGTATTTCGAGTGGATTTTCGATAGTCCAGTGGTGAGTGTTATGGACGTTACGTCCATTTCGACTGAAACATGCTTCATCTGTAACAAGTATTTGCGCTGTAAATTCAGGATTTCTTGCATGTTCCTGAAGCAACCATTCGCAAAAACCTTGACGTAGTGGAAAATCCTCAGGAGTAAGCGCGAACACGTTGTATATGAAATGGGTACAACTGAGCTTCTCGTAATGTCCGCCACACAACAGGATGCGAAATATTTACTTGCTGTGCGATATTTCTGGTGCTACGCACGCGGATCTTCTTCGACCAAATCTAAAATCATCTCCTTGACATTTAGGATTTTTAGTGGTCGCCCTGGGCCACCGTCGCGACCTCGACGCGGTTGTACTTCACCGGTGTCCAAAACAAGCTCTGTGGGCATTTTAGTTTGTTTCGTCATAAATTATGAGCATATAATATTCACAATTGCTAAATAAATGCGCCATTTTCAAAAGAAAATGGAAATACGGCTATTAAATGTGCTCTCGAAAAACAGCACAGCAATCACTACAACAATGTATTACAAACTGACTTTCGAATATAGTCTGACTTCATAAGAAACATACAAACTCGTAAAATTCATTATTTTAACAGTTCCAAAACAGTTTTAAACGCATTTCTAATTAGCTTTTTTCTCTATGACCTTAAACTTCCAATACAAGTTTGTGACATCGGTTAACTCAGTTTTTCCACCTTTTTCACTTTAAATTTTTGACATAAGTTCATTAACACCCTGTATTTAACAAATCATTACTCAATTATTTATAATTTTATCTACAGTATCATCGTTTGTTAATATTCAAGTCCGTTTCTAGAATAAAATAAAGAAAACTTCTGTTCTTTTTATGTTGTCAAATAAGTACATATTTAAAATTTTACGACCTAACGTAAAAGGTTGCTTAATACTTAATGCCTTTGCCTATATAGCAGGGTGCAGATAGTAATCCTCCTTTATTTACATATATTAAATATCTAGTGCTAGGAGACTACCCTTGGTAAAATTAATGAAATTTATATTTATGCAAAATCGGCCTTTCTAGAGCGGATCCTATGAAGCAGCTATTACGGTGCGTATTGCGTTTAAACAACCCTATTTTAAGATGCTTTGACAGTGAATATCAGAAACTGTTTAAAAGGATTATAAAACAATTAATTTTCAAAATTAAAAAATGGATAGACTATCAAATATACGTCACAGAAAAAATAGAAAACCCTCTTCATTATAGAAAATTAGATAAAGCAGTGAAAAGCAGACCGTAAAACAATTCCGTATAAGGTAATTGATTCATAACTCAACCAAAAAGCATTATTTTAACTTGTTTAAAATTCTTTTTAAATCAATATTAATGGGTTGAAAACCGATAGGTAAGTAGACTTGGAATTACAAAAGAATTAATAATTTTCTCAAGAATTCCAACCAATCGTAGCAAAAAATAACGTTAACTGTGAAAACATTTCAAGCAGTGGCATATTATTTCTACTAGAGAATTATGGTAATGATTATTTCTACACGGAAAGAACAGTTTCTTTGTTGTCAATAAATTGTGTTTAAACAATTGATGGTTTTGAATACGATCTAACAACTATAATTTTCTTGGAAATATATAACATGTCCGAAAATTTTAAACACACGCCACTTCAATAAAACATAATAGACTGAAGTTGACATATACTCGTAGTGAAACTGTGAATTTCACTTTAGCCTTGAATTTTATTCCTTTGATATTAAATTTAAAGAATTTTTATGTCTTTCATGCTGTGATATTCTTCTACCCGTAACAATGTCTAAAATTGGGCATTATTTATTACTGCCCATGAAGAAGAAATAATGGGACGTGGGAGTCGTATAATGATATGCAAAGAAATATTTATCTGTGTTAAATTGGTTTGCATATAGTGTAACATTTTCCTTTGTCCTCTTGCGCTTTTGTATACAATATAACATTTATTAATATTTTCGATGTACTTATTTATATGTATCAGTAAAATATTTGCTTATTTATATTGAAATTAACGAAACGTATTACGTATTTGGTGAGTTTTTTTGTATTTTGTCTCGTTTCCTTAGGTGCAAAATATTTTTCAGAGATAATGCAGAATTTGGCAATCCTTTCATTGCTAACGAGGCCTAGCTGATTGGACATAGAGCTACTAATAGTTCCATGATACATGCAACTATTAGTGTGCGGTTTCATATACCTACGAATAGTTCCATATCATCCTCCCACTTGTAATCATGTAAATTTATTTCCCCGCTTAAAATTTTTTTAGTTTTTGATGTTATGAACAATGAAATCCAGGCCACCACCTGTTTATAATACATAGTATTATTAATTCTTTGGTTTAGAGTCGTTCGTATGGGAATTAAATGAACAACTGCACACATTTCTATTAAAGGAGGCGTTTATATGTGCACTATTTTGTCTAGCATTTTAGAAAACCTAAGCACGTTAGAAACAACAGCTCTTCACTGTATCAGTTATGTAAGTTTTCTTCAGGGTATAAGACAACTGACAATACGTTGAAAATAAGGAAATAAGCAATAAAGCAATTTTTATCTCGTATGTTTATTTACGTTTCCTGAATTTTGCACGCCTGTTGAATATACAGAAAATCGCGTACGGTACTATAAACATAATCACACCCCGCAGAATGCTTTTAGGAAACTATTAACACATGCATTAATCACAATTGTTGAATGGACAAAACGGGAAAGGTACATTTTCTGATGTTTACATGTTCTCCGTGATCTTTCAATGCGAAAAATTAAAGGAAGTTGCTCTAGTTTAGAATTACGGCTTCGGTACTTCCTGAATGGATCCACTTGTTCTATAATTGTCTTACTAAAATTGCGAGTTTTTGTCTGCATAACGCCTATTACTGCATAATATTAAAAAGAATTCTCTGAAAAATATTTCTTTCAAATTTTATTGAACAATGCGCTTACAAATTCTAATTTATAGCTTACAAATACTTACAAATGGCGTAGAGTACCTACTTGTTATGATATTTTTCTCAAATTACCTCAAAATGCGGAGTTAAGGAAGTTCGATACCGAAAAAAAAATGCTAAATGCTAAGAATGTTTTCAAATCAATTAAAATCTGTCAACAAATATGCAAACTGTCTCTTGTAAAAATATCAGATCGATTGCCAATGTAGATTTTTGAAACATGATATTTAAAATTATGCTCTTATACAAAGACTTATGGGAGTTAGGTTAAGTTAGGTTTCATCAAACGTGAATATTGCTCTTAAAAATGGTTGGGATCGGGAAAATAAAATTGTAATTAAATAATTAAATATTACTAAACATTTTAAAACAATAAAAATATGCACTTACAATGTAATATATTAAGATAATGGTATGAACGGATAACGTTTTGAAAAATTTGAACAAACATCTGATCCAACGAATGGAAATATGGCAACGCTGTACGCTGTATTTAACGCTTTGATCGAAGCGCTATATTTGAATAACTCGATTATAGACTATAAAATTATTCCAGTCGAAAACATATGTAGCAATAATTAATAATAAATAAATTTTTCGTGATTTAATGCAATATAATAGCAATTTGAAACAAAAATCTAACGGATCTCATTGTAAAACGAATAGAATGGCAACGTCTCACTACCATACACTGAGATTCTTGACAGTTATCATGGATTGTTGGTTTGCACGTTTTGCTTTTTTTATCTATCCAATTCGATCTGTTTCATACGCCTTTTATATTGCTTTTCAGTTATTACTTTTCCTTTGTATCTTGGATGTTCATTCATATGTACGGTATACGCGCTCACGGTCCGTAAAAAAAGACGGTCGAGTAATAGACAGAAATTATGGGCGTGGCTTATCTCATACTACGTCACAAGATGTTTAACCTTTAGAATTCATGTTTGTTTACATGCAACTTAACTAGTATTTTTGCATTTTTCCAAGTATTTAAGTAAATATTTCATAGTTGTTTCGGTATTTTGCAGTAATTAGTTAGTTATTGATAATTGTTTTTAATAAGTTGATGGTGTAGTGTTTAATATAAACTATTAATTTACCACGTAAAAATGCCAGGTTGAGGTGTAGTGTTGTAATTTGCAATAATAATTTTCATAGTGGTAAACAAGACAATTTAAAAGCTTTATTTATTGTGTTTCCTAAGGATAAAAGGCTTAGAAAGATATGGGTGGAAAGGTGCAAAAGACGCGATTTGTTTAATCATATAACTGGACATTTTTGTAGTACACATTTTGAAGACTCAAACTTTGAACGCGATCTTCAAGCAGAGCTATTAAGTTTATCATCAAGAAAAAGACTTGACAGTTTTTCTTAAAATTAAATGTTATGTCAAAAGTAACTATAATAACTTTTCCTCTTGATCCATTCCTTTTATTCCTCCATTTAACTCCGAACACCGAAAAAAACTCTGAAGACTAAAAATTACTGTATAGTTTACTTGTAAAAACTTAGGAATTTTTTAATTCGGAACATCAACTGGAAATTGATAAATACGATAACTAATTGGTACGTACAACAATAATTATGTTGCAGTCTATTATAAAGTACTTTGGTAAGTTATTTGAAATTTTACTAAAAACAAAAGCAGATGCAATAAGATCATATAAATTGTACAGTTTTTATTTTGGAGCCAAGATAGGTCTAAATTGTTTATATATTCACTTCCCCTCTTCCTTTTATTAGAGTTTATGGATATTAATAGATAACTGTAATAAAATTAATACAAATTTTAGGTTAATTATGTAACCAAACGTCAAAATTGGTGACCGATAGTGGTGTGTATTCAAAACAATTTCACATTTCATCGTTTTATTTCCAAATTCCAATGTAGAGGTTCAGTTTGTATATAAAGGTAACATTTTAGACTCAAAATACCTGTTAATTAACCATAATCATAACTGATTAAATTTATTATTTTATGTTAAAAGGACCGTGGTACCTGAAAAGTGACAATTTTAAATTTGCCTCTTATTTTCTTATGGGATACGCAATGAGTCAAAAAGAGATGACGGTTGAACGAAGATAAACCGAGGAATTTGGTGACGTATTTGTTTTTTATTGGCTGATTGACTTATGCGACGACCGTCTCTTTACGGACCGTGGGGTGGTCCAACTATGATCACATGCGAATGCAATGAATTTGGAAAAACATTTTTCATTGTTCTAGGTTAGTCATAGCTTCGTGNCTGATTGACTTATGCGGCGACCGTCTCTTTACGGACCGTGATACGCGCTAAGCACAGTTGACAGTTGATCCAACATTTACCACCACGCTATATTGATGTGCAATGTTGCCAGATTTCACCCACAGTTCTACAAGCTCTTAATGAATAAATATACACTTTTATTTAAATAAAAAGTTAATTGCCAAGCATTAAACAAACACAAAAATATATGCGAGCTAATATGTTTTGTATAAATTTCATTCGCATATATTATATTTAATTCGCTCAAATTAGTTTATATAAGGTTGGTACTGCAACGAAACTCCTGTGTATAAGCATAGGCTTCCCTCCCGTTACCCCCTCCCTCTCCGCCTGCCCCGCAAGACATCTATCGAACCTCCTTAATTTCACGAATTATCTACCTATTTATTTCATTAGATATCTTCTTAATGAGACAAATTTTGACATACAGTTTACAAATAACAACACATAAGTATTTTTTTTAGTATAATCGATAATCTTGTCAAGGAATAACTTACAAATCTTAGTTTAGAACTTACTGATACTTACAAGTGACGTACTATAATTATTTGTGAAAGTCAAAAAGTTTCGCGTCTGAATAAATGCGGGAAGTTGGCCTCCAAACATTTTTTTCT
This sequence comes from Anoplophora glabripennis, assembly GCF_000390285.2. Taxonomy (NCBI): domain Eukaryota; kingdom Metazoa; phylum Arthropoda; class Insecta; order Coleoptera; family Cerambycidae; genus Anoplophora; species Anoplophora glabripennis. Next base: position 1,032,429 of record NW_019416318.1, read on the forward strand.
CTATATCTCCTTAATGTGCGACTTACAAATTTTTAATTGCTGGTACAGTCCCTACAATATTTGTTGGGATAGAATTTAAATAAAACAATAAAACGTTTTTCTGCGCTACGTTCTTTTTAAATTGAGTCCATATCATTTCAGTCAAATGAACGATGAACGCCACACCGCCATTGTCAGGGTGTCGAATGCGGTTAATTCCAAGAAAGTGACGCAGGGGTCTTCTTGGAATTCTATCTCAACAAATATTAAATTGGACTATAGACGAGGCATATATTGCTTGTAATTTTCTATTGTTTTGTTTATTAAAAATTAGCAGAATATCCTCGATGAAGGCCATAATGGCTTCGCAGGGAAGCCAGAAGGTATTGTCTCCTTTAAGGATACGTAAGCGTTATTGTGGAACACAAAAGGACATCTAAGCCTAAAGCCGAACTCTGACGAAACTAAAACAAATCAAGCGGTCTGCCGTCGCACCCCCTGACAGCTAGAAGATTGTATCTTAGCCGGTCCATTTTCGATATTTTTACAGGACACGCTACATCAACACCAGCCTCTATATATATAAAAGGAGTGTGCATTACTCAGATAGAAGACGCCGCGCCGACACCAAAAATATAGTCTGCGGTAATAAGCGGAGAGATAAAAGCATTAGACGGGAATAAGATAGATTCCTGTTATATCCAGCGGTCGTCCAGATGACGAGATCATATTATACGGCATAATATAGTGTTCGTCTAGAAAGACTATAGTCGATTAAGCATAAGAAAATTGCACCAGTACCTTGTATTTATTGTTTTTCATCTAAAACATCTGGACACTTGATTTCAGATTTCTACCCCCCTTAATTAGGGAATAATGGGGGTGCAACCATTACCGTTTAATTTATTATTTTTTTTAAACTACTCGAAATATCTTAATGAGGTTGAAACTGTTTATAAATGTCTACGAATTACATATTATAGATTTTTTCCAAAATTTTTGCTCGATTATAAACGGTAGAAAACGAGAATTATATATTTTGGGGGTGATTCTTTATACCACCCCCCGAAGTGACACCTACCAAAAAAATACAGTTTATTCATTTATTAGTTGGCTATTATAAATATATAAAAATTACGGAAAAGTCGAATTAGTGGAACATAGTTAAAAAATAAAATCCATATTAAATGTCCATATTATAAAGCAGTGTAGTTTTACAGAGATAATCATACTGTGGGTACACATGTCTGCAAGTGACCCATATTTCAGTACTACGTCAATAGCGCCAGCTTGCCGCCGCCCGGACGCACCAGGGTTCCAGAGAGAAGACCCCGGCGGATTGGCGCCGGCGACCAGATGCTTACTCGATACCTACGAACAACTCCACACCAAGAAGACTCCCCAGCGAATACTCGCTCCGACAACACGTCTTCTTCACAAACTTGGTTTTCAATAAAAATACTTTTATTTTTACCGTTGAGAGCGTTTTATTTTGCTGCACGCCGAAAGCAACCCTCAATACAAAGCATAGATATAACTACAAAATATAAGAATTATTTAGAATCGGAGCTTAATTGTACTTACACAAGTTTCATCAAATATGAAGGTCAATATTTCAGCTGGTTTTAAGATTTTGGATTAGTAACGGGTATGTGACAAATAGTAAATAACTGCCGTTGTATGTGAACAATAGCCCACGGTTCTATTCCCATTTACACAATCACACACATACCCTTATAGCTATTCAGGTTTGGTTTATACTCAATATAGCAATTATACATATGTTTTTTTTTTTATTAATTTGTCTTGATCGCAACCTCACTCTTATAATATTTTCGCATTCTTTCAAGTATTCGAGGTTCAGTCATTAGTTCCTCAAGATAACATATTGGTAGGTGCCAGTAAATAATATTTTGAGATCATTTTCAAGGAGTTCTGGAAAATCCGTCAGTCGTTGGAGATAATTTTATTTTAACTGACTATGTCAACAGAACCTTTTTAAAAGTCATATTAACAAACGTTTGACATATATGGTTTTTGAAGACATTTATTAATATTACTTTTAAATTTTAGGTCAACATCAAAATATAAATGATATTTCAAGTTGTTTTAACACCATAAAGTTGCTATTCGAATCCTCATAAGTTGCTCTAACCTATTTCTATTATTGCTGAAAACCATAACAAAAGTCTTCTGAGACTGATTCATGTCTTTCTGATTAGGTATATTATTAAATTAGTCAAATCTTATTCAGTGCAATTCTTCGTATTCAGTCAATCTTCTGAATGAAAAGAGAAGTACAGTTGAATGTCATCCGTGTAGAGATGTACCTTGAAATACTTCAAACAGCTTCCTAATTATTTATGCATGCACTAAATAACAAAGGTCCTAGAATTGATCCTTGTGGAACACTACAACATAGATTTTCCACTTTGGACTGACTACATGAAATCTGAACAAACTGATGACGATTGTTTAAATAACTGTTAATTGAAAATCCAACAAAATGTAAAATAGACCACAGTAGTTGTAGATTGTTGCTGAAAACGTCCCATTAAACAGACGGCGACATAGGAAAGCACAATTTTTGCATGACTACTTATTTTTTCCCTTAAATCAAAACGACAAATAGTATTATTTAGCCGAATTGTAAAAAGTAACTAAACGAAAAGTCAATATAAGTTCGGAAGGCGAAAACAACTTCTTAAAGTACGCGATATGAAGTGATGTTTTTTGTATTTTGCCTGCTTTTTTCAGTGTGAGATTTTTGGTCAGGCGAAACTATTTTCATAAAAATAACCCTCGATTGAGTTTTTTAACGGACATAGTATATCGGATAAGCGCCGTTGAGAGAAATATTAAAGGAGAATTTCGCAAAGTAATCTTGGACTAACTATTGATTTTGAAGGTGTGTATTACGGCAAAGGTTTCGAGCAGGTTCGTAGCGTGCTTAATGGTGTTTTTAACATTTACGGGGTAGATTATAAAAGGGAGAGAGAGGAGCAGCCTCCTCATACACTTATAAAAACCTTCGCCCATGTTGGTTTGTGGAATTTTATAGATCTGTAATTTGCGACAAGCTTATTGCACCTGTAACAACTGATTTTAATTAAATAAATAGTTTCTTGGTAAAATTATGATGATTCTCGTAAAATAAATAAGCAACTCACTCAATACGAGTCAGTTATTATCACAAATGTCTGTGGAAAAAATCGCCTACACTGTAAAAAAAATTCACTCAAATTTCACTTAATTTTACTCAATAATGTATCAATTTCTGTTCACACCAGATTGAGTCAAATTTTCACTCTATTAGTATGAGTACAACTGAGTGAAACTATTGCATCAAAAATGAGTGAGTTTTACTCAAATCTGAGTTGCTGCTAACTATCAATTGAGCGACTTTTGACTTCGTTTTGTGTATATAAACCAATTTTGAGTTGACTTTTTCTCTAATACGATTTAAATTTAATTATAATTGAGTCATTTTTTACTCAGACTTGGGGTTTTTAATTAACTAAATATTGAGTGGAAAAATAAATCACTCATAAATGATTAATTAGGATATAGTGTTGAAATTAATTCACTTCGCGGGGCTTCCTCCTGTCCTGGCTGAGACCCGCCAGCTTTGATCCGTCGCCGCCTGTGGTTGAGATTACAGAAGCAATATGTAAGTGGTGCCATCTTCATGGAGCCATTCAAATTACTCGAAATCAATATACACCTAAATTCATTCAGTAATGAGGACATTTACTCGGATTTAGGTACAAATCCACCAAATACGAGTTTTCGTGAAGAATTTATTTAAGAAGTACCTATATTTGAGTGAAAGTACTCAGTTTTAGTTTAAATATAAACACAAATGAGTAAAATGACAAAATGCCCAATATTGAGTGACAATGTACTCAATAATTTCACTCCGAACCTTTATTGCTTTCACTCACACCGATTTTTTTTGCAGTGTATGAAGAACAAAAGAGAAAGTAGTATTATTTCTATATTATTTATTTATTTTTTAATAAAAATAATGACTTTCCTCTTCATCTACCCATTTGATGTTAAACAATTGCATCATATAGTTCTACTAAAAGAAAAGATCCTACAGCATCATCTCTACAACAGCTATTATTATTTTCTTAATTAAAATACTATATTGACGAAATGACTAAAAATATAAGTATCATATAAATTAATTTCATTTCAATGAAAAATTTGCTGCTATTAAAAAAAAGCTACAATAAAATGTAACTACGGATTTTCATCTCGTCTTAAAAAATATACTATTTTTGAAATAAATTATTTTATATAAATAAGCGTTCATTATTATAAAATTCTAAGTACTTTTACAACCTTCTGTAGTTTTCAGAAAAGATATATAATATTTTCTTCTGGATAAAATTGATTTTAATATTTAATTCTCAGAAATATATTATTCATTCTATACCGTTAGAAACATGGTATTAATTCAAATATTAGCTAGTTTATTTTATTTTATTTATTTTTATTTATTATTTAAGGAAAATTGAGCGACGAAAAGTGGCACTTTTGATCATTCCTCAGGAAGAAAATGGCGAAAATTGAAGATTATGGAAAAATAACTATTAGCATTACTAGTCATACACATGTTCTCTATACATTGTTTTGTCTGTGCATGTCGTCTCAATGATGTTGCTCAAGTTACCTTTACTTTTATGGTATTTTAATGAGTTGTGTTTACTGTTATATGGTATTCCGAGGCTTACAAAATAATAATATGCCACCAACACTGCCACGTAAATCGTTAATTTTTTCTTAATTTTAACAGAAAACATTCCTATTCATTACAAAGGTCGACAAAATAATTTTTTTGCCATATTCAGATTCAGCGAATTTTACTAAAGATAGGTAAGTTGGATGGTCAGTTTGGATTGTTTGAATTTTTGAGAGGAATTGAGGGTGTATGTGGGGGAATCCATACGTCATATTTTTTTATCATTTTCGGATTCAGCGGAAATTTTAGTAAAAATAAGTGGGTTGGATGGTTAGGTTGGATTTAAAATTTTTTTTTTATGTATGTACAAATTTGTTTTGGAACCAACTGTTAAAATCCTTAAAATAGTCGAAAATGTAATAGATGATAGTGATGGAGACAGTGATGACAGTACTGATGATGAAAATTGTAATTAATAGTAAAAGTGTTAGATAAACATATGATAGTAGTTGTCTCACTAATTGCCTTGCAAATAAAAAGAAAATTGTTTCTCAGAATAAAGGGGATCCTTTTCAACTCATTAATTTCCTGTTAGTTTTTCTTACCCTTCTTGTCTAATCACTGTAAATTTATGTGTGTTACAATGTAAAGATAAGCCTACAAGATCATGGTTGGTAAGCAGGTGGAGCAGTTTTATTGCAAAAATCTGATGTGCCTTTCAATGTTTTCCAGAAAGCCCACCCGACGGGCGTCGGGCATACTTTTCAGTGTCAGAATCGGAATCCCCGACCCCGAAAACCCCCGAGTGGAAATTTAGAAGGCTCAGCTATTCGATGTTTTACAGAAGCCCCCCCCCTTGTCCCCCTGAGGGGCCCCAGGGCCGTCGGGCATATTTTTAGGGTCAGATTCGGAATCTCTGATCCCGAAAACCTGTGCACACAAATTTCTACAACTTTTAGTCAATTTTTACCATTTTTAGAAAATTCGGAAAAATTGATGCACTCCAAGATGCACCTTTATGCACCTGCAATGCAGTTTCGATCCAGCCCCAAAGTGTAATAGATAGACTTTTTCCCTGATATTTTTCCGAAGACAATGTCGAAAACCGTAACTCGAAGAATTTTCTGATTTATTGTCTAACTTGCCTGTTCTAAATGGAAGATATGGCAAATTAATACCAAAAGTACCTACATGGCATATGGCATATTTAAAAAATATTTCCTTAACACGCTAATTCCTCAAAAGAACTATTCAGGTTAATATCAAATATAAGAACAGTTAATCATTACATCGTGTCATAAATATTCAAAAACGTATTTTTTATACAAAAAAAATGAATTAATTTAATTAATGGTTGTATTAATGTAAAATTATTTATACTCGGCCATTATAACTATCCAAAATACTCCAATCTACATTAATTCCAAAGAATGTCATTAATTTCGTTCACGTCACAGGATCACAACATAATTCATTTCGAAATAAATTTGCGACAAAATCTACAAACCCGGTATTGTTTTCGTGCATGTTAAAGTCTAATCAGAATCAGGAAACGTCAGACTGTATAAAGTATTCCAGTTCCAGACGAACAACACAATTTGAATTCCTGATAGACCTTCAACGCGCGAGTTAGACGTAGTTGTTTGTTTAGATGTTGCCTTGAGGCGCTGATTGTTTCTAATTTCGCGACGTTTCGATGAGCGAATCAAGTGTCACTTATGTCAGGAGAATAAGGAGAAAATAATCGTCGTTGAATGGGAATGTTGTTGAGTCCTGAAGCTTATGCAAATATGAGGTTCATACGCCAGACCTGCAATGCTTCGCCGGTGTGGGTCTCAAATAATTTGTTTGATGAACAATTCCTTCACAGACAACTTCATATTATTTCTTGTCGTTGACTAAATTTCTATGAAGTAAATATCATCTTCCTTTTCAATTAAGCTAATATCTAATCCTTCCTTAACCCCAATTTTACTCCAAGTAATTGTGATATCATCCGAAAGGTCTCATACATTCAGACGGATACGCTTTCAATTGTTTAAAGCGCAATTTATTCCTGTGTTTTAATAATGAGGAGCAAACTAACTGAATTCTCCCACTTCTACTGGGGTTCTGTACACTGTTACCAGTTGTGGGGACATACAAATTTTGAAGATAGTTTGTAAAAGCTATAACGACTTGTGCCTACTTGTAACGAGCGTTCAAATAAAAACGTGGTCGAAGTTGGCTCTGACACATTGGACGTAGGGAGTAGCTTATAGCGACCAACTTAACCTCATTTCTCAACGAGCTGTATAGCAGCTGTCAGTTTCAATAACGTTAATGACTATATAACTTTATTTTAAAGAATAATCGTGATAACAATAACAAACAATTAAAGGAGCTGCGGAAAGTGTCCCCCTCCTTGTTATAACAATAAATTAAAGCAGCTGCTGAAAGTGTCCCCCTCCTTGTTCCAAGCACTTTTCACACCTGTTCCTCAAAGAATTAAAGACATTTTCTAAGATGCTCGGGGTATTGTTAATTTCACGAATCTTGTCTATAAGTCGAGCCTGCAGATGGTTTAAATCAGGAATAGGCAGTTCAAAAATAGTGTTTTTAAGGTAAGGCCACAAAAAGAAATCACACGGCGTAATATCACATGACCTCGGTGGAAATTCATGTTCAGCATTGAGACTTATTAGTCGATTTTGGAAAACTTCCCTCAACATATTCATCGTCTCGCCTGCCGTATGTGCCCTTGCGCCATCTTGTTGAAAGTAAAAGTTTGTAATTTCGTTTTCTTCCAGCTGGTTAACAAAAGGAGCGATAATTTCTTCTCTATACCTTTGCGCAGTAAGAGTACCATTAAAAAAAATAGGTCCATAAATCCTCCTTCGATTGAGAGCACACCAAACTCCAATTTTTTGAGCGTGTAGAGGGCCCTCGACAAAAAAGTTATCTGGTTTTTCAGAAGACCACATTCTCATATTCTGTGAGTTTACGTAACCACTTAAATGAAACCAGGCTTCATCAGAAAAAAAGGTGATATTATGAAGTTCACCGTAGTTGTTTAAAAACCATTCACAAAATACAGCCCGTCGCGGAAAATCAACTTCATGAAGTTCTTGCTGACAAGTTAAACGATAGGAGAACAAACGCAAATCTTTTTTTAACACTGTGTGGCAGGTACCGACTGATACTCCCACCATTTGTGATAAAACACGTACAGAAGTTCTTGGCGCATTTTCCATTATTTGTTGGACATTTTCTTTTAATTCTTCAGTCCGCTTTTTAGGTCGGCCGCTTCCTTCTTTTCTTGTTACACTGCCCGTTTCACGAAAAACATTAACACAACGCTGAACTGCACTTTGAAAAATTTTGTACTCAACAACGCCGGGAAATTGATTGATAAACTATAGTAGAGTGTACACCAGCCAAGTGAACTTTCAAAGGGCACATTACACTCTGGTACATACATCAATTTTTAAAATACAATTTCGATATCCTTTCCTGAAAATGTAAGTAACTCCAACAAAACTAATTTCTCATTTCCAGATTTTACAGAGAAGCAAATATTATAAATTGGCATACATACCTAACTAAATTATTAATACTCTTTATAGTTCTCAACTAATACAATATAGTTGAATTTAGTTGAAAAATATGTATAAGACATGTTGTATATAATGTGGCTATTAGTCATCTGACTAGGGGACACACTCAGCACCAACCACCATCGCTGAAAATCAGGTCCCTCAAGACAACCCCATCAACAAACATCAACGAAACTCATACTTGAATAACTGAATTGTTTTGTATAACCAATACCAGATAACATTGAAAGTGAATTATTGTAAAATTTTAAGTGTGTTTTAAGCATTTGTTTGATTGGCACGTACTTTCCTCAAACCTTCAAGCATATCTAACCTAAAAATATCCAGACCCCATATTGGTAAAGTGAACACAACATATTGCAAAATCACTTGTTTATTATATAGTATGACAGGCAAGAGAGATTGGATGAAGAGGTCTGCTGTAGAAGTCAATCTACTTGGTATATGAACAGCTCAAAATAGAGCTGGGATATAAAATGTTAAGTAAAGGGTTAAAGACCCCCTTAGTTTAAACGTACGCTACAGTGAAAGTAAATAGCGACTGCATTCTATACAGCGAAGTTGATACGGAGGAATGAAGAAAACCAGTGAATTTGTTTCAGCAGCCAGGCAGTGCTAAATGCAATCAACCGGATCAAATCTAGGCATGATATGAAGTTGCTTGAATGTGTTGATAAGGTTAGGAAACCAAGACTTTCAAGATTAGATTATGAGGCTAACGGGTCACCGATTGCGCTACGGAAGCTAAATCTTCCTACGTCATTTATAGCTGGCTGAAGGATAAAGTCCAAAAGCTGTGGCAAGAAAATTCTGAACCGGGGTAAGCAAATTCTCAAACGGATGATTAAGGGAGTTGGAGCTAATTCATTGAATCAAAGCAAATCAACAGGGATACTAGAACTGGACATTAATGATTAAAAAAATATCTGAATAGAAGATAGCTGATATAGGTTTTCCCATAAGGAAGAAGAAACTACGTTTTACGTAGCTTGCAAATATTAAGGCTTGGTAAAGGTGTGCTATCTACTGTTCGGAAGAAAAAAAAAACGGAAATTGAAAGTTATATGAAAGAGCCATGACTAATTGAAATGTCAACGTTAGATGAGAACTCCAAGATCATAGAGATCCACAGAAGACCTACGGATAGTCATTGGAAAATGAATCCCATAATAATGTAGAACTTTGCTTTATTTGAAAAAAGATTAATATCTGGCAATACGCATTATGCAGGTTACAGTGTTAAGGAATGAAGACAGTAATTTATTCCTGACTGAAGAGACAACCAAAAATATTCTGACAAAAAAATAAAGCAAACGTACGAGTAACGTATGAAGAATCATCTATTTCAAAACAAAATCTACAAATCAATGAATTAGTAGGGATATCTGAGAGATTATGGTTGATAGAATAGCCAGAAGCACCCTTTTGTTATAAAACTTCAGCAGAATTTCGTAAAGATTTTAAATACCTATCTATCTTTCATCTCTCTGTCTTATTTTTCAATTTTTTTCATAATAGTTATATTTTACATCATATTCATACTTTTTAAGAATTATTTCACACTATCTAGGGTCCCGGATCATCTTTTGTTTTTCATTTTCAAAACAACTTAAATGTTCATTAAATTACTAATTGATTGTATTACTTTGAGACGCATTTGGTTAAAGTCATAATGAAAATCGCTATTTCGTGATGTACTAATTTTCTGCGGGGTAAACAAAATTCTTTCATCCCCAATGATTCCAAGTCTGATTGCAAGATGAGATTTTAAGTGTCATTTCCAAATAATGCCTCGATGCAAAATCAGCATTTTGTTTTATATCCCCATAACGACATTGTTACCGGCAAGGAGATGGACGGATTCCCCTTTCAGGACAATTCCACATTTTATCCTATAAAGGCATTTATCCCTGTTTCCTAAGATTCTCGAATATCAACCCAGAAATTGCTGTGTATGTTTTTTTTGCGACGGCTCGCAATGGTTCGAAACAGACAAGAATTTTTGTATTGTACAGCATTGTATTTAAAATACTTACCCTATTTATGAAACGATAATGGAATTTATAAATGAAATATTAAGACCAATTTATTAAATTCAATTTTTACTTAACTTTCGAACGAAATTCTGATGTACCTAATATAAAAGGAAATAATATGTTAAAAATATCATGTGCATTTTTTTATTAGGATATTTGAAAGTATGAATGAAAATTGGTTTCGAAAATAAAGTAGAAAACATAATTTTATAAATTATGTTTTGAAACATTTCCTGTTTTATATCTCACACATGAAATTCAGTTCTTTATTTGACGTTTGAATACAAATTTGATTAGAAAGTTAAGTAAAAACTGATAATAAATGAAATACTGAAAATATCCCTCATATATGAAATTCAGTTTTTTTTTATTAATATTCGAATATACAGGGTGTAGCGGGTATAATCTATAAAAATTAAACTACAGTTTCCTAACGATATTTGTAATAAAAAAATCTTATACGAAAAAGTTCTGTGTTTGCGTTTTTCCTTTGTAAATTAAAGCTCAATTATGGATTAAAATATTTTCTCTGGAACGGTCCTGTCTGTGTGCCATACGACGAGTTACGTGCTGTAGATCAGCCGCGTAAGTAAATCGTCGTTGAAAGATATTTCTCAATATTTGGGGAATTTTTCAATGTAAAACTCAGAAAAATAGATATTTAAAAAAACTGCTAAAAATTACTATCTTAAATGCGTTGTTGTTGCTGCAAGAGTTCGCAATCAAAACCACACCCGTAGGCATCTGTAGTTGTCAACTGCGTGCACTAAACAAACTCCATTAAAATACGGAACAAAATGAAATAAAACTTACCATTTCTAGAGGAAATGTTGAAATTAATCCCCATTAGCACAGATACAGGCATGGCACCAACGCACCCATTTTTGGCGAATATTTTTTCAAATTCCAGATCTACCCTAATTATGTCAGCCCAGCAGTTTCAAGTATACGGTTTCGCAATTCTTCCACCGTAGCAATTGGAGTATTGTAAACCAATGACTTCGCGTGACTTCAAAGATAAAAGTCCATTGAAGTTAGATCGGGTGATCGAGATGGCCACGGCACAGGACCAAAGCGTCCAATCCATGGAAATCAACACGGGTGCAACAGCTGGCGCCATAGGATACGATGTACTGTACGAGAGGAGGTTCCTACTTGCTGTGCGAGTCGTCGAATACTAATTGTGGGGTCCTCGTTAACATTTTCCAACACTGCACCTTCAATATTAAGGTTCACTTGCTGACTACGTCCTCCTCGAGGAATAACACTTCCAGTGTCTCGCAGCCGCTGAACGCACTGTAGGATTGTATTTGCACATGGAGGGTGACGTTGTGGCCATCGTTCCCGGTACAACCTAAGCGCCACGAGTGCATTTTCTCCGGCTGCACCATACACTAACACCATATCGACACGTTAGGAAATAGTAAATCCATTGTTTTCTCGGTTCATTATAAAACTAGTTTGTGCACAAACTAAAAAATTAAGCAAAAAAGAAATAAGAATCTCGTTTTTAATGCAACTGGCATGCTATTCTTATTTTTTACTTCTTTATAAAAATTACACTGTCACTGTCACATCATAGAATTACAAAATAAAAACTTTTGTCTGGAATCTTTCACTTTTTAACACTGATGGAATAATAAATTCAATACAAATACAAAATCAGTTGACTACACAAATTTTTTAACAGTGTAACCTAACCTTCTTTTAGTATTACTAGTATTAGATTATATTGACGGGTTGTATCTCAGGTCGCATAAGAACATCCAAGTTTTCAATAAATAACACAGGGTCGGCCTTCATTTTCGTTGAATAAATGAACTTAAATTATAAAAGAAGCAGATAGAACTTTTCTATTAAATATCGCCAGGAAGCTGTAATTTAATTTTTATAGATTATACACGCCACACCCTGTATATTTGATTTGAAAGTTAAGTAAAAAACGGGAATTTGGAAAATATTAAAATATTTCGTGTCTTATATCTTATTTATGAATTCTGTTTTTACTTAACTTTAAAATTAAAATTCTGATATGTTGTAACTGGAAGGGATAAGAAATAGAACGGGCAGTGTGTGAAATTTTCTATTAATTTTGATCACCATGTTCTCCCGACATTTAAAAATACCAAACGAATGAAAAATTAATTCAAAAGCAGAGAAAAAAATAGAATTTTTTAGATTAAGTGTTAAATCTATCCGTGATGTACAGTTTTTATATGGAATCCATTTTTTTAACAACTTTCGAATACAAATTAGATTCGAATGTGAAGTAAAAATGAAGAACTTTTCGTGTTTTATACCTCATTTATGAAATTCAGTTGTTTACGTTTGAATAAATATTATGATGATCTGTAAAGAGAAAGAATTGTGTTATAATTTTTTATTATTTACGTCGCTTTTTTCTATAATATTTCAAATTATAATACGAATAGAAAATGAATTCAAAAGTAAAGTAAAAAAACTGAGCTTTACAAAGAAATTTAGAGTATTACAAAATTCAGTTTTTTAATTTTCGAGTCAAAATTATGATGTTAAGAACAACTAGAGGGTTATAATTATTTCTTATTTATATCATTTTTTATACCTAATCAACAAGGTATTAAAAAAGCTTATTAAATATTTATTTACATCTACCGTGAGATATATGTCCACAATTTAAAAATATTTTTACGATGTGGAAATCTCTACCGTATTTTCCGCAGCTTCAAAGGAGTAAAAAATGTAAATATTTAAATAAATAAATTTACCAGATAAAAGCTCTACGTTTCTCATTAGTGCGAAATTGAAATAATAAAAGCTTTTCATCCGTTTATGACTGTGCCAACAGATCAAAAAAGTAAATATGTAAACAAATCGATAACGCTTTTTGTGTATGTACATACTCGTATCCATACAAATCGACTAATGTACCACATCAGTTCAAGTGAAACATTAATTATTAATCCACTCGAATCACAAACATGTTCAATATTGATTAAAGAATCCGATTTGTGTGCGGAATCTGGCTACTCTGCAAATTCGTTTGCTTGTATCCTTATTAAGACGGGAGGTTAACTGAAATATCATACACATTTTAGAATTGTAGGTGATTACATATGTTTTTAGTTCCAGATTCATATTTCTATGTTAAATATATTAAAAAATATTTTGATATATTAAATTTGTTTTTTTTTTCAATTTCGATATCTTCTGCTGCAAAAATGAAGCTTTTCTGGGCATTCCTTTATAGGTAATTTTTCTTATTTTTACATTCCAAATTGAAATCACAAGTTTGCTTAATTATAGATATTGAAAACACTGTAGATATTATGAGTTTTTCTCTTCAAATGGAGATGATAAAATTGTATGTTCATATTCAAAGTCATAAGTTTAATCCAATAACAATCTGACACGAACTGCCCAATACATATCACCATGTTGTGGCAAATGGCTCCATCTGTCGTGCAGACTCCCAACTGTGTCATTCAAATGGCTACAGTAGGAAGCAACCTGCTATATTTCCAGGTACTTTGTTGCACGACTGTCGCCCACAGAGGAGTAGTTGTTTCTCGCAACACTGGCAATTAAAAAACATAGCACCATGTACAACATTTTTTATAGTTTTAATATCTCTCAGTGCGGTTGCAGCAACTCGTAAAAGTCCCAAATTTAAGTAATTTAGGAGCCGGTCCGCTAAAGTTTAATTGTGGGCCAAGATTGCTTTCGTAATTATTTAGGCCCGGATTATAAACTTTAATATTATACGTTTATGCACTGGCTCTAAGCACGGGGCTATAACATTCTGCAATGCAATTAACAAAACGGGGCCGGATTACAGACTTTGACCAACTTTCCATGCTTTGGCTAATTTATGGTAATGCATGAAGTTGAAAGACTATCTCACTCAGCGACACATCTAAAGAAATTATGATCATTGTTTTTCTGTACTTTGGAATACTTTGTCTCAGAAGTACCTACCCGTGAAAAAATGTAACATAAATGTGTATTATAGGATTGTAGTACACAAACTTCAGTCGTCTTTGATGTTAAATTATTGTAGCATGTTTGCACTTGTAGTTACATAGACATGCTGAATTCAGAACCCTCAATTTTTTTTTAAATCGCTAATAACCGTTCCTGAATACACAACATACAGAAAATCTCACTTTGGGAGGGGATCAGCATTAGATGTCATGAGACGTACTTTAATATCAGGGTGTCGAAGTGAAGTCAATCTTCTTCCAACAAGAAAGTGGGCCAGCTTTAACACGTCCAAGTCATTGGGATCAGTCATTGGGAATAGTGGTCGAGAATTTAGGACAGCCTCTGTTTGGACAAGCACTATTGACATATCTTCAAATATTAAATGCACGTTTGCAATAACTCTTTTAACTTTAATCCGGTTTCACACAAGCCAACGTATGGAGAATGAACTGGAATGAACTTCCTGATTGTGAAATGATACTAATAAGGATTTTTCTTCGTAGTTCAGAAATCGCCCAAGTTCTTTTAATTCTGCATTAGCTCCAACGAAATTTAAACCACTGAATAAACAGACTCTGGAGTACTACGCCGTGACGAAAACTTCGAAATGCTTAGTTGCAAAGCATATAACAAATAATTATAACTCTTGATGAGCCTACTGCCTCTTCCTCTTTTATCCTTGATGAGGATTGGACCCGCATAATCAACCTAGTTCTGCATAATGGATTTGTGGGTTCAACACGATTTTTTGTAGTGCTCCCATTAGCCCACTAATTAATTTTGGTTTAGCGCGATAGCCTAATACATTGATACACCGTTTGCTTTAAAAGATTTCTATCCCCGATGGGCTAATATCTGTCATGAATACAGGAAAACATTTGCTGTGGTCCAGCGTGTCCTTTGAAGTTTGTCAATAAAAATTAGTTCCGTCATTACACTGTAAAAAAATCGGTGCGAGTGAAAGCAATAAAGGTATGGGGTGAATCCATTGAGTGAAATGATTGAGTACGTTTTCACTCAATACTGAGCATTTTGATGATTTTACTCATTTGTGATAATATTTGAACTAAAACTGAATACTTTCACTCAGATATGTTAAATAAATTCTTCAGATAAACTTATTTGGTATATTTGTACCTACATCGGAGTAAATTTCCTCATTATTAAGTGACTCCACCCCATTCTATGGTTGTCGTGCGTTGTCCTTATCTATTCCCATCGTCCCCTTTAGATTTTTTTTGCAGTGTACCTGTGGCTAAAATATATATATTTTTGTTGTGTATGTACTTTATCTGATGCAGTACTACTA
>NW_019416319.1:0-985 GCF_000390285.2 Anoplophora glabripennis
AATTAGGCCGCAGTGCTATGGGACTTTTAAAGGACCAACCACTAGATGATGAAGAAGAAGAAGAACAGGGCTATCTGCCTGCGAGGACGAAATGTCATATTTGACGGCCCTGTCAAAGTTGCGTAAATTTTGGAACATAATTTCGACCGTCCTTGTATAATAAAAAATATTTGATTCAATTTTAAATGTACAAAGATACACTTGAATGAGTTGCTTTGATCTCCCAAATTTCAAGTTAATCAAAGTAACCCTTTAGACATTATGGGCAATATTCATTTTTCAACTTCTTACTTTTTGGTCCTAAAAATAAACGTATTATGGCGAAAATGGAATTGAATTTAAAATTAGGAGATATTTCTTTAAATTTTACCAATGAGTGTAATAATCTGGGACTTTGGTTTGATGAGGAGCTAAGATTTACCAAGCATGTAAACAATCTGTGTCGATCATCGTATAATACCTTAAAGCAACTTTATCCCCATCGTGCCATCATGGATTCATCTCTAAAAATCAGTTTATGTAATTCTTTAATATTTTCAAAGCTCTCATACTGTGACTGTATCTATGGCCCAGCTCTACTACACTCCGATATTCAGCGTTTGCAGCGAATTCAAAATAGTTGTTTTAGATTTGCATATGGAATTAGAAAATTTGAACGAGGAATTACTGAGTTAATTAAAAAACATAATTTTCTTAATCTTTCGTACTCTCGTAAGTTGCACTCTTTATGTTTAACTCATAAAATTCTTCAGCAAAAATGCCCTGTATACTTACATAAAAAATTTAAGAGGCTTCATAAAGCCACTTCGATGTTTAACCCTCGTTATTCGCGTTTATTAGAGATTCCTCGCCACGCCACTGCTATGTATACTAGAAGTTTTATCTATCACGCCTGTAAAGAATATAATGCTTTGCCCGTTTGTTTTAAGTCATACACTATTTTGAACTTTAAAAAAAAGTTAAAGCAATTTCTTTTGGATGATTT
>NW_019416319.1:4054-189909 GCF_000390285.2 Anoplophora glabripennis
CTGCCTGCGAGGGCGAAATGTCAAATTTGACAGCTCTGTCAAAGTTGCGTAAATTTTAGAACATAATTTCGACCGTCCTTGTATAATAAAAAATATTTGATTCAATTTTAAATGTACAAAGATACATTTGAATGAGTTGCTTTGATCCCCCAAATTTCAAGTTAATCAAAGTAACCCTTTAGAAATTATGGGCAATATTCATTTTTCAACTTCTTACTTTGAGTGACAATAACTCCTCAACAATGGCACCTAGGTAAAAAGTTTATATGAAGTACTAGCACTCGTTTGACCTGCTCTATATAACCCTTTATTTTTCTCCGTAGTTACCGGACACCCTGTATATTTCAGAGTAGTAAAAAATTACTTTCGAAGTTCGATATCTGTAAAATTTAGGTACATGATGTGCTACATGAGTTTTGTTTAAAATTTTGAGAAGATTTGAAATATGGAATAATATACAGGGTGTTCCATTAAAAGATAAACAACTTTGTTTCGTCATGACTTTTTGATTGATACTGTATACTAAATTTTTCTTTATTGTAATATATTTCACAAACCCTAAAACGTTTGTAATGATTTTTCGATAACTATCTTACTTTAGGAAATAATAGACGGTTTCCATACATATCAACGACCTTGTATATGACAGAACAATTAAAATTTCTGCTCTGGTTTTTAAAATTATAGAATTATTATATTCAGAGTTTTAACAACTATTGATATTTTTTACTTACTAGTAGAACAGTTCTGTTATTAATGATGTGATATTTTGCAGCCCTTATAGAAACACCTTCCTGACCTCTTGTCATCATAATCANAAATTTCTGCTCTGGTTTTTAAAATTATAGAATTATTATATTCAGAGTTTTAACAACTATTGATATTTTTTACTTACTAGTAGAACAGTTCTGTTATTAATGATGTGATATTTTGCAGCCCTTATAGAAACACCTTCCTGACCTCTTATCATCATAATCAGGAAATCGTATCGCAAATGTCGCAATATCGGTAGGTACCATTTGCACTCAGAATATGTAGCTTCTGCTGCTACTTCTGACTAAAAATAATTATAAAATGTGTTTCTTAGTATTGCAAAAAAACTTTAGCAATTCTTTGCCAGAAATTACGAGGGAATTTTCCATATAAATTTATTTCCCAAAACATCGGAATTAAGGGATCTTTTTGTGAGAAATAAAATTAAAACTAAATCCACCCCTTTAAAAGGGTTTAACTTTGATAACAGCAGTCGTTTTTGAAAATAAGTTTATGTAGAAAAGTGCCCTACTTTTTCGCAATATTAAAGAAACACCTAGATTATGTGACTATGTCTAATTGCTTACAGTAACACATACCTGGTCCATCATTACTTGCGCAGGAAAGCCATATACCAAAAAAGATTCTGTGACTACACACAATACTGTTGCAAACATTCTAATTTGATCCAATAAAACCCATTCGCTGAAAAACATTATATATAACAAAAATCATTGAGATGAACGAAAATATATTTCCAAGTAATAATTCTATGCTGTTGCTATGTTCTACACTGAGAGAACAGTTCATTATTGGCACTTCTTATTTCTTTCAAATGGGACATGTGAAATATATGGTCAAGTGGTTAATTTTGTTTAAAAATTACCACTTGCGTATAATGCCAAACGTTATTGCAAAAATTAATAACTATGGGAATCAGATAGTATCGATCCGAAAAAAAGAAAAAGTTTTATATGTAGTGATAACTTACGTTAAACATTATTAGTCCTGATTTGTTTTTATTACCTAAATTAATATAAATAATAATATATATTTTTTTGTTTTAGTTTGTCAACACAACTAAAAAAGGAAATCGAGCAGTTGACCCTTTGAATTTACCTCTTTTACTCCAGTCTAATTATTAGAATTTGAACGTAAAAAAAATATAGTAGACATTTTCTTGCACTTTACGACGGGACTTTATGTAGAATGATAATATGAAAAAAAAATAACTCGAAAGAAGTTACGCTAAGTTGGCAAATAGCAAATTTACGTATTTTTTCACTTTTTTGCTGCCCACGAAAGTCTAGACGTCCTATCGAAAAATTGTCATTTTCATTTTATGTTGTATGCAATTAATTAGCTACAATTTAAGGTAATTGAAGTCATATTTCACCAATTTGTTAACTGTAAAATAACGGCTGAACGCGGAAAAATCAATTTATTTTCGAAAACCGTGAAATTGTTGTTCCAGATATTTATTAAATTATTTCGTTTGTTTGTTTTGCAACTAATGGTTTAATTACTACTTAATTTTGGACGTTAATCATAGATATATATTCTAATTGATCCAAAGAAACGTGTCAAAAAGAAAAATTTGAAAATGTTGAAATTAAGTAGCCCTTTACAATAACAAAGTAGGACGTGCAAAATAGCGTTATAAACAAATTGTCCCAAGGTCAGGCTAAAGCCGCTCGGAATTCGCTCTTTTTAACATTAAATAGAGCTTGTTTTTACGGTAATTAAAAAAAGAGAGAGATCCAGCATGTTCTCTTGCATAATTGTTCCCAGAAAATTATGTGTGCTAGATTATAAGTATTCAAAACCCGCATTTGCTAAATATTAAATATGCCATCATAAGATAGGTTTAAATAGGTATGTGATAAAATATTGACTATTATTAAGGACTTGACATTGACATTAAAATCTAATAATAATTTCTTATTCTCCAATTTTCAAAGTTTCTTTTTTACAAGCAAGCTTATTTAAATGAACTATTATTATACAAATTTACAACTATGTTCGTTTCTTTTATTAAAGAATTTCAATTTTTTCATATTAGCGGTTTTCTTTAATTTTTAAATTTACTGCGTGATACAAATGTAATCTTTACTGTGAAATGGTGTACTGAAACTGCCAATGCAATCTTTCTGCTGCAAGAATTAATTATAGTTATTACATATTCTATTGAGAAATTTTGATTATTCTAATAAGGGTACAGTGATGTGTTTTTTTTTTGTAAAAACTACTTACCTTACCGTTGCATTATACATAGTTATACATATCATGGAAATGTTAGTCACCATCAACAGTGCAACTGGCACACTTAATATTGTATTTAAATCGTCGACGTACCTGGAAAAAACTGAATTATTTTTTGTCATTAATAAATAGAAATTAAACAAACAATATTGAACATCAAACTTTTCAGAAATTGAAGGCGATGGGATCAAGACTTAAAAGATATAATATCTTTTTAAGCAATAATTAATAGGTATTAATGGGTATTAAGGAAAATATGTTGTCATTAAACTGCTGTAGTTGAAGTCGCCATTGTTGTTCTTAACAGTTTTAATAAAAATATCAAATGTTTCATAACGTTAATAATAATATAGACGAGTTTGAAAATAATTCTCTCCCAAAAGTTCCGCACAAATCGCACTCACGCTAACGTCAACTTATATATCTAAGAAGTCACAAAAGTAATATGATTTGATGTACCTACAAACAATTCAACGACAGGTGTGTTCTCATTCCTTATTTTTTCAGAAAAGACAAACCATATGAAACCGTGGAGCCTTTGATTGGAATATTTTTTACTGAAAATTTACTGACAGCTGAAAAAGATATCGATCTTAAATAATTTTAGTTCTAATCTAGGAAAATGAGAAAAATATGAACGAACTTTTTTACTCTGAGATTTTTTTATAGAAAACTGCCGACGTCTCAATGAAGATGCATTTTTTCGAAAAAAGTTTCAAATAAAAGTAGTTCAAATTAAATTTCTTACAAAATTGCTCCTCTGAAAATTTCGAAATTCCCAATAGTTTTAACGTATATTTTTAAATGAAGTACAGATTATGTGAAAATTTATGTTTTGAAGCTAAAATAATGGCCAATTCATTTTTAAATAAAAAAGTATATGAATGAATTGTGGAAAATTCTTAGTAAGTCTCATATAATTTTCCAAGGTTTGAATATTTATGAGCATCAAACGTATCATTTATAGGTTTTCGAATTAATTATGCACTTTTTAATATTTTCCAGAAATATCTGTTTTCTTTGATTTTTTTTACTTTGAATATTAAAAAATAAAAATTTGTATTATAATGAAATTGGAAATATAAATTTGATGACAATAGGAAAGGAATTTTCTAGAGCTGCAATGGTACCTACAGGTAATAAAGATTATATCAATATATTATTTATTTGTAATTAAAAAACAACTTTTTTATTTATTATGGATTTTTATATCTAGTATTTTTTATGTAAAACTGCTTCATCGCTGTCGCAAAAAAGCTTAAAAAAATATATATTTTTTGTGGAAAATATTAAAAAGCGCATAATTAATTCGTAATGTTCATCGAAAATCTATAAAATGATACGTTTACTCATAAATAATTAAACCTCGGAAAACTATACAGGGTGTTTCATAATGATGTGCGAATATTTTGAGGAGGTGTTTAGAAAGTAATTTTAGGGGGTACTTCTAATACATTTTTTCATTTTGAGCCCCCCCCCCCGCAGAGAAATTATACAAACTTCAAAATGGCCGAAAAAAATAGCTTTTATATTTTTTTATTAAATGAGTTCATATTTGCTTAGCTTTTCCTATTCATAAAAAATAATTTTTGTAAAAAGCATGTAAAAAATGACAATCGTTTTTGGTAACTGTTATACTAATTATGTGCACCTAATCGGCAAGGAAAAATAATTTATTGTTTTGATCGTAAACCATTAAGTAGTATATGAAAAAATAGAAAGAGTAAAAAAAGTTTTTAAATGAAATGGAGATTAAACATTATTTTCTTGTTGAAATTGAATAATGCAGAAAAAGTTGTGACAGAAATAAAACCAAAGAGTGCTAATTTCTTTCCTTCAATGACATAAACCAGAAAAAAAACTACCAAATAATACCATTCAACTAGTTGTGTAACGTGTATCAAAATTGAAATTTCTAAAATAAATATAAAGCTAATTTTTCGGCCATTTTGAGATTTAAATATTTTGTCAAGGGGGCTCAAATCAAAAAAAATATATATACCTCCCCTGAAATTACTTTCTAAACACCTTAAAATATTTGTATATCATTATGAAACACCCTGTATAAGATTTTCCAAGGATTATCCGCAAGTTTCTTTTCTCTAATTCACTTTGTTGTAAAAATGAACTCCAAAACATTAATTTTCTCATAATCTGTATTTCATTTGAAAAATATACGGAAAAACTATTGGGAAAATCGAAATATTTCATAGAAGTATATATATATACAGGGTGATTCATGTTTAATCTGGATAACTTCAAGAATCGATAGAACTGGTTAAAGTAATGTTCATTCATGATATAAACTTATTTCCTAAATCGCATCGTTTCGGAGATAGAGGGCGATGAAGTAGGAATTTTTTTCTCTTTTCTTAGCACTGAAAATACTTTTGAAATAATACTTTTAATTACTTTTAAGGATGATTTTCACAAACTTTAGTTTATACAAATCATTGTGGGTTTATTTTTCATGGATTGCCATAACGTTAAATGAAATTTACGTGCTGGGGCGCTACATTGTCACGGATTTAATTGAATATTTCAGGCCAGATATCGAAAAAAAAACAAGAGACGAAAAAGTTTCAAAATTAATGAGACAAAAGTTATACTACTTAAAATTCTCGTTAATGGGAAATTTGTAAACACTGAAACAACATCAAAACCGACAACTAAAAATCCATCTAGTAACTGATAACACAGACCAACAAAATTAAAAAGTGTACATGTCAGACCCCCAGGCCGAAAAATTTGTTTTCTTGGATGTGATTATTAAATGTCAAACAAATATTAAAAAAAAGGCGGCTGTAAATAAAGTATTGTTACCGCACTCCATTGATTACAAAACTCGCCATTAGTTCATTTAGTCCCTTATAAAGGCTAATTTTTACACTGGAAATTATGAGAAAAATTGCCATTTTGGACACGATCGTAGATAAAAAATTTCATGCACCCTATTTCAAACAGTGGTTAAAAGCAAGCTAGTTAATTTAAAATGAATCAGACTAACCTCATAAGTAACTGTTGATGTTTGATTATCTTCTTCACGTTCCGAACATACACTTCAACATCCTGGTCATTTTCGATATCCTTAAGATTGATATCCCTAATCTTAAAATTTACTAGCCTAAATTGAATAGCAGCAAAAACTATGAGAGAACATACAAATATATTGAAATAAATAAAGACAAACGCGTTAATTATAGTTACGTAAATCTCGATGATATAAAATAATGGAAACGGTATATGAAAAGGTATAAAGCAGTTATACACAGAAGAGTTCATCGAAAGTAAGGGGGGTACTGTATATGCGGATACGGCGAGAAGAATGGCACTTTTATACAACCTGTCTATTGCTTTCAAATATTGTATTAAATACGTTATTTCGTCATCTACAATATCGACTTCCCAAAATTGTTCTTTTAATTCCAGAATTTGTTTGACCGTTTTTGTACCTAAAGCAAGCGCCAAATATTTAACACATATCTGTAAAAAGAATATAGTTATTAATGTTGTAATATTTATAAATATATATATGGAAAATGAACTTACCATAGTAAGTGCACTTATTGGTTCTATATTTTGTAGATTTCTATCTAGGTAGCACTTGCAAAGAGATAGGGAAATAATCCATACTGATAATAAGTTGTTGAAAATCACACGCCACTTTCTTATAGGGCGGTTAGGATCTACGCCAAGAAAGATAAATGCTTTCAAACAGAAATTATTCTCCATTTTGCAGCGCCGGCTGTTGTCAGAATGAAGCTAATGGAGTTCACCAAATGGTCTGTACGTTACAACGATTGCGTATTTAAAGACGACGGCCATTTAGAATCAACGCCCATCTATTCAAAGATTTATATAAACTGTAACTGCAACATTAAATATTGATGAAGTGAAATAATTGAAATACTGAAGTATATACATTACAATAAAGACTGCCACAATTTTCTATTATTTTAACTATTTATACCATACTTAATATTGAAACTACGACACAGTTTATAATTATTGTCGGCTTTCACTACTTCGGAAATTACCCCTAAATGCATTTTTACCGAGATTTACATGTATTGTCTACGGTGCGGTGCTGAGAGTGTCGTCTCGTCGATAAAGGGTCCAGTCGAGACGTTCGGACGCCTTCCTCATCACGCCAACTTCAACGACTGCTTGGGGATATATGTGGATGTCGCTCTGACCGATTGTCCTCCACCGGTGGCGGGTTAGATTCTTAGAAATGTGGAAACGATTTAATTTCTTTGATTGTCTTCTTCCACTCTGGAACACCATCGGAATAGCACGGTTTCCTGGAGACTTTCAACTGAGCCTTGTTGCATAAATGTTTTCAGGCGACACTTCCAGTAGTACTCTGGTATCTACATAACTTTTTTTAGGCTCTACCTTGCCTAGCATTATGTCGATGTCTCCTGTGAGTACCTGAAATATTTAGAAGCTTCGAGGGGCTTGTTGTATCCTTGGAATCTTACCACAGGATTGCATAATACCTGAGTAGATGGGGCGCTATATCTAGACTGGAAAGAATGTGTAAGAATTTTTTTTTAATAAAGGTTATTGACCTGCAGGGTTTTATACAACACAAAATGACAATAATTTAAAACGTACTGCATATACTGGTTAGGTTACGTTTCTGGTTATTGAATTGGAAGTCATCAGGATTGACATTCCATCTTACTCCTCGTTGGGTTCGCAGAGGCACTGTAGCGGCATTGTAAATATAAATAATATTCGGAGAATTATTAGAAACCAAGTGACCTGTAAGTTGGTTTCTAATTTTTTTTGGGGTAAATCAACAAGTATGGCCAGCGTGAATGTATATCATTCTTCTGATATACCCACAATTGTTTTGAGTTTTGTTCAACCTGAATTCAAGTCTTTTAATAATGGTGTACATTGAGGTACGTTTATCCGAAAGGTGGTATCCCGCACTTAATTTTTTTCATAGTTGTGTCAGAATAATGCGACATTTGTTTCCATTCGGTATGAGGGTTTTTGTACATATTGTAACCTGAGGGGTTATTTCTTTAATTATCTACCTTTAATTAATTATCTATTTAATTCTCGAAAGGGAGTTTATTAGCATTATACTTTAATTGACACGTGGGAACTTAGAAATGTTGTATGCTCAGAGAATTACTTCCAAGCACTTACCATTCATCGCTTACGTAGAATGTAATCCAGTGGCTGGCTTTACAGAGTGACACTGAAGTTGGAGAAACAAAAGGAAACACCAAAACTTCCAGGAAGGGTTTTATTAACAATAAACAAAACAAACAAACAAAATAGCAACACAACGGCTCGACATTATTAATTTATTTATTTACACGCGCGACAGCGTACCGAGATTCAGGGAATGCGCGCGTCATAGCAAAATTTGGAAAAACATCTATTATTAAATTTAATTAATTAGCCCGAGACTCTAAAGTTAATAATTAGTCTGCTCAGTGTGAAACCTAAGGAAGAACTGCCCTTTTCTCCTAGATCTCTCCTAAATTCCACAGTTCGCTTTGACACGCCCATTTCTTGGGTCCAGAAGTTTCGGTTCTTATCTTATTGGCGGAGACCCTGAATGTCGGGATGCTTTAATAATTAGGTTAATAATTATCTAATTGATTGGACCTTACATTTATACAAGAATTCTGACTTACTAGTAACCCTAGCCTTCCCCTAGTGACTCCGCGTAGCAATTACGGGACGGATTAGTCGATCTCATTTAATCTACTCTTATAGCTTGGAAAAATCCGTCAAAAAAAAAACAGCTTATTAATATACTTTTCTTTTTCAATCATTATCTATTTCACAATTTAATTTAAGTCTACATTGGAACCCCTACGCTCTTCTCGCGGTTTCGCGCGTTATTAAAAAGTTGGGTTTCTACGCGGCGCCTCCCAGACGCTTAACACATGGCCCCGACAGTATAAGTGAACTTGTTAAAAATATTGCTAAATTTCGGGTGGCCTTCCCCGAAGGACGGTCTTGGTGACGTTACTTACTTGCAGCCCAAAACTTTCGATAATTTGTGTCGACTGAAATATTCTAGTTGGCCCATCCGAGAACTAATAAATAAATGACTACGAGTCCCGGCTTTTGTTACAATATTCTCTTGCGTTTCTGAGAACTAAATTTTGTTCACCATCGCCATGTAAGAATAGAGCTTGTAACTCGACACCTTCACTTAAAATTTTCCCTATAGGGGCTAAAGTTACTCCTGCAGCAGCTGCAATACGGTCTTTAATTATATTTTATTTTTATTTGAAAAAATTGTCATAAGTTAATTATACACGTTAAACACGATAACTTTTGACTGGGAATTAAATTCCTTTCTTTTATTTTTCACCTCCATTGATTTATTTAGTATACAGGATGATACACTTCGTACATGGAAAGCACAGTAGGCACTCCAAGGTGAACGTCACGCCGCCAATGCTTTCTACCTCGGGTGTCGAATGCAGTTAATTCCAAGAAAGTGAGTGAAGTCTTCTTGGAATTCTATCGCAACAAACATCAAACGGATGCAGAGGATAACGACAAAATAAAACTCAGACAGTTGATATTCGTTTAATTTAATTGAAATGTGATATATGAGTAGATACACAATGGTGTTGTACATATTTTCTTCCAATATACAGGGTATTTCTAAAATAGGGTTCCAAACTTCTGCTGCGTTTATAACTCATTAAAATAAGCCAAGAAAGTTCCTATTAACATGTGCCCTAACACGCACTCTTAGGAAGTTATATGCCCTTAAAAGGGCGTAAACAAAACTGTTTTTTTTTTCTGTTATTGACAAAACGGTCGCAAATGAATAGAAAAAAAAATATGGGTCTTACATAACTTTTTACGTTAAATAGCATGGGCTACTGCGTTTTTCGACATGCAAATCATATGCGTCCCATTTAGGTTGGTGAAGGGGGTTTTCGGCCCGTAATTTTTTTTATTTCAATTTTTTTACAATTTTCTCTACAGATTTATAAAATCTGAACAATTTTACGTGAAAAATATTATCTTTGTCCAAATCTATATTTCCTATGGTTTTCGAGTAAATTGAGTTTGAAAATTCAGTAACATTATTTAAATAAATTGCAGTTATGAAGGATCCGATCATTTAATAAATAATTTAGGACACAAACTAAGACTATTTAAATTTAGAGTTACACTTACTAATTACTACTGCAGACAATAGCTAAATGTGAAATAGAAAATAATGGGATTAAAATTAGTAATAATAAGTTAAATTACAAGAACTGCTCGAAGTGACCACCTTGCATTTCGATGCATAATCTAGCTCGACGCTTCAATGATTTGCGAACTCTTTGGAAAATTCTAGGTGTTTGCCTTATTTCCATGCACGCGGTTTCAATTTCCTCCCGTAGTTGCTGAATGGTCTCAATTGGAATTTTATAAACCTTTGCCTTAAGTTGACCCCACAAAATGAATGGTCTCAATTGGAATTTTATAAACCTTTGCCTTAAGTTGACCCCACAAAAAATAGTCCAGGGGGTTAAGGTCAGGGGAACGTGGAGGCCAGGGAACAGGACCTCCTTGGCCTATCCATTTTTCTCCATACAACTCATTTAAGTTTTGTCATACTCGTACATTATGTAGGTAATAATAAAGTTATGTAAGACCCATAAATTTTTTTCTATTTATTTTCGACTGTTTTGTCAATAACAGAAAAAAAAACAGTTTTGTTTGAGCGCTTTTAACGGCATATAACTTCCTAAGGGTGCGTTTTAGGGCACATGTTAATAGGAACTTTTTGGCTTATTTTAATGAGTTATAAACGCAGCAGAAGTTTGGAGCCCTATTTTAGAAACACCCTGTATAATACCAGTAGTGTTTAAATAATTAGTTAATAATTATACATACGTTAACTGGACTGAAAAATGAAGACATAACGCTTAGATAAAATATGGGTCCTTAAGGAGTTACATGGTGTTTGATTTAAAAAAAATTAAATGATTTAAATGATAATAAACTCAACTGTAAACCCTAACTCACCTAATTCAATATAATTCCGACAGAAAACACCGACTTGAATAATAATAATATGACATATACATTACATAATAAAAAAAATGGTTGTGCAGCCCTGTTTAACTTTAAAAATTTCGAGAAATAATGACTTTACCGCTATGTAAGAGTAGTATATTAAAAAAGTATACTAAAATAAAAATTCCGCCAGTGGCGCAGAATTAGGAATAGGAAACTGCCCCTCTACACCTGTCCTACGCCTCTGGTATTAATCACGAACGATTTTGTAGCAGTTTTAATATGTTCTAAAGTATCTAATCTTTATGCCAAGTATGATAGAGAAATATCAAACAGGTTAAAGTAAAGGGAAAAAATCATTTATAATTTCTTAAATAAAGCACCCTGTAACTTCGTAAGGAGCTATATTTTATTTAAGCGCTATGTGTCACTTTCTCACATTTTCAGCAGAGGATTATCCAGTTGGCATATATATAATTATTAATGAATCACCCTTATATATTTAAAATATCCACTATTTCTTAATGCCCCAGATTTCACTGGAAAATTTGGTGCATGGCAACAATACACACTCCCAGTGCAAGTGCACTGAAATGTTGCTCTGAGTGCTCTGTGCAAAATTAATCGATCAACTCCCTCCTGGTTCATGTTACTTTTTGCATAAAAGTATAAAAGGTATAAGCAGTTTTCATTATCTGCAATAAAAATTATAGATTGAGATATGTGTTTTTTCTATTACGTAGTACTAACTTAATTTATTTGAATTTCATTGGAAATACGTATATTTATAGGAGCAATTTATACATGTTATTAAAATTTTTTAAAAATTGTGTACAGACAAATATAATTCCTATTCAAATCCGTACAAGAATATTGAATGTTTCCGAATGAGTCTAGAATATTTCTTGTAATTATTTTATAAAAAAATTATTAATAAATTTTATATTAACACATGTCCAATAATATATTCTTTCTGAAATACAGGGCGTTGATTTTTTTGTTTTTCTAATCTTAATTAATTTTCTCAAATTTCCTACGATTGGATTGCCTATCAGAGAACATGATTTACAGTGGACTAAATTTTGATCACCTCACCAAGGGCATGTAGACGATAGTATTCCAAAGAAAATAATTGTTGTTTATTAAAACTTTTTTTCCCATTTTTCCATATTGTTTCCATAAAATTTAAAATATCCAAGATATTCATTAAAAAATACATTTTTAATTAAATATATATCTTATTATTATTATTATTATATTATATTATTATTATTATAATTTGGGTCCCTTCTCCTTTTATATATTTCAGAGTAGTAAAAAGTTATTTTCAAAGTTCGATATCTGGAAAATGTAGGTACATGATGTGCTATATGAATTTTGTTTAAAATTTTGAGAAGAATTGAAATATGGATTAATATGCAGGGTGTTCCATTAAAAGAAAAACAACTTTGTTTCGTCATGACTTTTTGACTGATACTGTATACTAAATTTTTCTTTATTGTAATATATTTCGCAAACCCTAAAACATTTGTGTCATGATTTTAGTTAGTTATCTTACTTTAGGAAATAATAGACTGTTTCCATACATATCAGAGACCCTGTATATGATAGAACAATTTAAATTTCTGCTCTGGTTTTTAAAATTATAGAATTATTATATTCAGAGTTTTAACAATTATTGATATTTTTTACTTACTAGTAGAACAGTTCTGTTATTAATGATGTGATATTTTGCAGCCCTTATAGAAACACCTTCCTGACCTCTTATCATCATAATCAGGAAATCGTATCGCAAATGTCGCAATTTCGGTAGGTACCATTTGCACTCAGAATATGTAGCTTCTGCTGCTATTTCTGACTAAAAATAATTATAAAATGTGTTTCTTAGTATTGCAAAAAAACTTTAGCAATTCCTTGCCAGAAATTACGAGGGAATTTTCCATATAAATTTATTTCCCAAAACATCGGAATTAAGGGACCTTTTTGTGAGAAATAAAATTAAAACCCTTTAAAAGGGTTTAACTTTGATAACAGCAGTCGTTTTTGAAAATAAGTTTATGTAGAAAAGTGCCCTACTTTTTCGCAATATTAAAGAAACACCTAGATTATGTGACTATGTCTAATTGCTTACAGTAACACATACCTGGTCCATCATCACTTGCGCAGGAAAGCCATATACCAAAAAAGATTCTGTAACTACACACAATACTGTTGCAAACATTCTAATTTGATCCAATAAAACCCATTCGCTGAAAAATATTATATATAACAAAAATCATTGAGGTGAACGAAAATATATTTCCAAGTAGTAATTCTAAGCTGTTGCTATGTTCTACACTGAGAGAACAGTTCATTATTGGCACTTCTTATTTCTTTCAAAATGAGACATGTGAAATATATAGTCAAGTGGTTAATTTTGTTTAAAAATTACCACTTGCGTATAATGCCAAACGTTATTGCAAAAATTAATAACTATGGGAATCAGATAGTATCGATCCGAAAAAAAGAAAAAGTTTTATATGTAGTGATAACTTACGTTAAACATTATTAGTCCTGATTTGTTTTTATTACCTAAATTAATATAAATAATAATATATATTTTTTTGTTTTAGTTTGTCAACACAACTAAAAAAGGAAATCGAGCAGTTGACCCTTTGAATTTACCTCTTTTACTCCAGTCTAATTATTAGAATTTGAACGTAAAAAAAATATAGTAGACATTTTCTTGCACTTTACGACGGGACTTTATGTAGAATGATAATATGAAAAAAAAATAACTCGAAAGAAGTTACGCTAAGTTGGCAAATAGCAAATTTACGTATTTTTTCACTTTTTTGCTGCCCACGAAAGTCTAGACGTCCTATCGAAAAATTGTCATTTTCATTTTATGTTGTATGCAATTAATTAGCTACAATTTAAGGTAATTGAAGTCATATTTCACCAATTTGTTAACTGTAAAATAACGGCTGAACGCGGAAAAATCAATTTATTTTCGAAAACCGTGAAATTGTTGTTCCAGATATTTATTAAATTATTTCGTTTGTTTGTTTTGCAACTAATGGTTTAATTACTACTTAATTTTGGACGTTAATCATAGATATATATTCTAATTGATCCAAAGAAACGTGTCAAAAAGAAAAATTTGAAAATGTTGAAATTAAGTAGCCCTTTACAATAACAAAGTAGGACGTGCAAAATAGCGTTATAAACAAATTGTCCCAAGGTCAGGCTAAAGCCGCTCGGAATTCGCTCTTTTTAACATTAAATAGAGCTTGTTTTTACGGTAATTAAAAAAAGAGAGAGATCCAGCATGTTCTCTTGCATAATTGTTCCCAGAAAATTATGTGTGCTAGATTATAAGTATTCAAAACCCGCATTTGCTAAATATTAAATATGCCATCATAAGATAGGTTTAAATAGGTATGTGATAAAATATTGACTATTATTAAGGACTTGACATTGACATTAAAATCTAATAATAATTTCTTATTCTCCAATTTTCAAAGTTTCTTTTTTACAAGCAAGCTTATTTAAATGAACTATTATTATACAAATTTACAACTATGTTCGTTTCTTTTATTAAAGAATTTCAATTTTTTCATATTAGCGGTTTTCTTTAATTTTTAAATTTACTGCGTGATACAAATGTAATCTTTACTGTGAAATGGTGTACTGAAACTGCCAATGCAATCTTTCTGCTGCAAGAATTAATTATAGTTATTACATATTGTGTTGAGAAATTTTGATTATTCTAATTATTCTAAGGGTACAGTGATGTGTTTTTTTTTTAAACTACTTACGTTACCGTTGCATTATACATAGTTATACATATCATGGAAATGTTAGTCACCATCAACAGCGCAACTGGCACACTTAATATTGTATTTAAATCGTCGACGTACCTGGAAAAATCTGAATTATTTTTTTGTCATTAATAAATAGAAATGAAACAGACAATATTGAACATTAAACTTTTCATGTCATTAAACTGCTGTAGTTGAAGTCGCCATTGTTGTTCTTAACAGTTTTAATAAAAATATCAAATGTTTCATAACGTTAATAATAATATAGACGAGTTTGAAAATAATTCTCTCCCAAAAGTTCCGCACAAATCGCACTCACGCTAACGTCAACTTATATATCTAAGAAGTCACAAAAGTAATATGATTTGATGTACCTACAAACAATTCAACGACAGGTGTGTTCTCATTCCTTATTTTTTCAGAAAAGACAAACCATATGAAACCGTGGAGCCTTTGATTGGAATATTTTTTACTGAAAATTTACTGACAGCTGAAAAAGATATCGATCTTAAATAATTTTAGTTCTAATCTAGGAAAATGAGAAAAATATGAACGAACTTTTTTACTCTGAGATTTTTTTATAGAAAACTGCCGACGTCTCAATGAAGATGCATTTTTTCGAAAAAAGTTTCAAATAAAAGTAGTTCAAATTAAATTTCTTACAAAATTGCTCCTCTGAAAATTTCGAAATTCCCAATAGTTTTAACGTATATTTTTAAATGAAGTACAGATTATGTGAAAATTTATGTTTTGAAGCTAAAATAATGGCCAATTCATTTTTAAATAAAAAAGTATATGAATGAATTGTGGAAAATTCTTAGTAAGTCTCATATAATTTTCCAAGGTTTGAATATTTATGAGCATCAAACGTATCATTTATAGGTTTTCGAATTAATTATGCACTTTTTAATATTTTCCAGAAATATCTGTTTTCTTTGATTTTTTTTACTTTGAATATTAAAAAATAAAAATTTGTATTATAATGAAATTGGAAATATAAATTTGATGACAATAGGAAAGGAATTTTCTAGAGCTGCAATGGTACCTACAGGTAATAAAGATTATATCAATATATTATTTATTTGTAATTAAAAAACAACTTTTTTATTTATTATGGATTTTTATATCTAGTATTTTTTATGTAAAACTGCTTCATCGCTGTCGCAAAAAAGCTTAAAAAAATATATATTTTTTGTGGAAAATATTAAAAAGCGCATAATTAATTCGTAATGTTCATCGAAAATCTATAAAATGATACGTTTACTCATAAATAATTAAACCTCGGAAAACTATACAGGGTGTTTCATAATGATGTGCGAATATTTTGAGGAGGTGTTTAGAAAGTAATTTTAGGGGGTACTTCTAATACATTTTTTCATTTTGAGCCCCCCCCCCCGCAGAGAAATTATACAAACTTCAAAATGGCCGAAAAAAATAGCTTTTATATTTTTTTATTAAATGAGTTCATATTTGCTTAGCTTTTCCTATTCATAAAAAATAATTTTTGTAAAAAGCATGTAAAAAATGACAATCGTTTTTGGTAACTGTTATACTAATTATGTGCACCTAATCGGCAAGGAAAAATAATTTATTGTTTTGATCGTAAACCATTAAGTAGTATATGAAAAAATAGAAAGAGTAAAAAAAGTTTTTAAATGAAATGGAGATTAAACATTATTTTCTTGTTGAAATTGAATAATGCAGAAAAAGTTGTGACAGAAATAAAACCAAAGAGTGCTAATTTCTTTCCTTCAATGACATAAACCAGAAAAAAAACTACCAAATAATACCATTCAACTAGTTGTGTAACGTGTATCAAAATTGAAATTTCTAAAATAAATATAAAGCTAATTTTTCGGCCATTTTGAGATTTAAATATTTTGTCAAGGGGGCTCAAATCAAAAAAAATATATATACCTCCCCTGAAATTACTTTCTAAACACCTTAAAATATTTGTATATCATTATGAAACACCCTGTATAAGATTTTCCAAGGATTATCCGCAAGTTTCTTTTCTCTAATTCACTTTGTTGTAAAAATGAACTCCAAAACATTAATTTTCTCATAATCTGTATTTCATTTGAAAAATATACGGAAAAACTATTGGGAAAATCGAAATATTTCATAGAAGTATATATATATACAGGGTGATTCATGTTTAATCTGGATAACTTCAAGAATCGATAGAACTGGTTAAAGTAATGTTCATTCATGATATAAACTTATTTCCTAAATCGCATCGTTTCGGAGATAGAGGGCGATGAAGTAGGAATTTTTTTCTCTTTTCTTAGCACTGAAAATACTTTTGAAATAATACTTTTAATTACTTTTAAGGATGATATTCACAAACGTCAGTTTATACAAATCATTGAGTTTTGTTTTTCATGGATTGATATAACGTTAAATGAAATTTACGCGGCTGGGGTGCTACATTGTCACGGATTTAATTGAATATTTCAGGCCAGATATCGAAAAAAAAACAAGAGACGAAAAAGTTTCAAAATTAATGAGACAAAAGTTATACTACTTAAAATTCTCTTTAATGGGAAATTTGTAAACACTGAAACAACATCAAAACCGACAACTAAAAATCCCTCTGGTAACTGATAACACAGACCATCAAAATTAAAAAGTGTACATGTCAGACCCCCAGGCCGAAAAATTTGTTTTCTTGGATGTGATTATTAAATGTCAAACAAATATTAAAAAAAATGCGCGGCTGTAAATAAAGTATTGTTACCGCACTCCATTGATTACAAAACTCGCCATTGGTTCGTTTCGCAATCTTCAATCGTACGGTAAAAGTCTAGTTACCAGACTTATTATGTAACACACTCATTTTGCACAGTCCCTTATAAAGGCTAATTTTTACACTGGAAATTATGAGAAAAATTGCCATTTTGGACACGATCGTAGATAAAAAATTTCATGCACCCTATTTCAAACAGTGATTAAAAGCAAGCTAGTTAATTTAAAATGAATCAGACTAACCTCATAAGTAACTGTTGATGTTTGATTATCTTCTTCACGTTCCGAACATACACTTCAACATCCTGGTCATTTTCGATATCGTTAAGATTGATATCCCTAATCTTAAAATTTACTAGCCTAAATTGAATAGCAGCAAAAACTATGAGAGAACATACAAATATATTGAAATAAATAAAGACAAACGCACTAAATATAATTACGTAAATCTCCATGATATAAAATAATGGAAACGGTATATGAAAAGGTATAAAGCAGTTAAACACAGAAGAGTTTATCGAAAGTAAGGGGGGTACTGTATATGCAGATACGGCGAGAAATATGGCACTTTTATACAACCTGTCTATTGCTTTCAAATATTGTATTAAATACGTTATTTCGTCATCTACAATATCGACTTCCCAAAATTGTTCTTTTAATTCCAGAATTTGTTTGACCGTTTTTGTACCTAAAGCAAGCGCCAAATATTTAACACATATCTGTAAAAAGAATATAGTTATTAATGTTGTAATATTTATAAATATATATATGAAAAATGAACTTACTATATTAAGTGCACTTATTGGTTCTATATTTTGTAGATTTCTATCTAGGTAGCACTTGCAAAGAGATAGGGAAATAATCCATACTGATNTTAATGTTGTAATATTTATAAATATATATATGAAAAATGAACTTACTATATTAAGTGCACTTATTGGTTCTATATTTTGTAGATTTCTATCTAGGTAGCACTTGCAAAGAGATAGGGAAATAATCCATACTGATAATAAGTTGTTGAAAGTCACACGCCACTTTCTTATAGGGCGGTAAGGATCTACGCCGAGAAAGATAAATGCTTTCAAACAGAAATTATTCTCCATTTTGCAGCGCCGGCTGTTATCAGAATGAAGCAAATGGTGTTCACCAAATGGTCTGTACGTTACAACGATTGCGTATTTAAAGACGACGGCCATTTAGAGTCAACGCCCATCTATTCAAAGATTTATATAAACTGTAACTGCAACATTAAATATTGATCAAGTGGAATAATTGAAATACTGAAGTATATATATTACACTAAAGGCTAGCACAATTTTACTTTAATTATTTATACTGTACTTAATATCGAAGCTACGACACAGTTTATAATTATTGTCGTCTTTCACTACTTCGGAAATTACTCCTAAATGCATTTGTACCGAGATTTACATGGATTGCCTGCGGTGCTGAGACTGTCGTCTCGTCGATAAAGGGGCCAGTCGAGATGTTCGGGCGCCTTCCTCATCACGCCAACCACAACGATTTAATTTGTTTTATTATCTTCTTCCACTCTGGAACATCATCGAGATAGCACGGTTTCCTGTAGACTTTCGACTGCGCCTTGTTGCATATAAAGCTTCCTGGCGACCTAACTTTTTTTTAGGCTCTGCCTTACCTAGCATGATGTCGAGGTCTCCTGTGAGTACCTGAAATATTTAGAAGCTTCGAGGGGCTTGTGTAGGCCTTCTACAAGTTCCTATGAATTTCGGAAGCTTTTAGGTGCTTGTTGTATCCTTGGAATTTTACCGCAGGATTCCATAATACCTGAGTTGACGGGGCGCTACATCTGAGGTCTAGACTGGAAACAATGTACTGGTAAAGAAATCTAAGATTTTTTTTTATAAATGTTATTGACATGCAGGGCTTTATACAACGCAAAATGGCAATAATTTAAACCGTACTGCATATACTGGTTCAGTTCACTTTCTGGTTATTGAGTTGGAAGGCATCAGGATTAACATTCCATCATAGTCCCCGATGGGTTCGCAGAGGTTCTGTAGCAAAGTTAAAGTATAAGTAATATACAGAGCCTTCATAAATGATTAGAAACCAAGACACCAGTAATTTTATTTGGAACAGAAATGATATTTCAGTCACGTTCATTCAGTAACATCAAGATCACATTAAAACACCGCATTCTTACTTCAGTAGTATTTATTTCACTCCTTGTTTTTTAATATGCTGAAGTTTGCTTCTTTATACAGGTATATTGTAATTTCTGTTTCCCTGATGATGAAACAAGTAATCAAGTAAAAGATGTAACAAAGTGCTACCATTTAGTGACCATTGCTACTAACTGCGTTCATAATACCTGTAGTACAGGTCATATTTTGCCATTTTTTGGCCTCTTTATAGGTCTCAGGCAGTTAGTAATGTAACCCGAGGGGTTATTTCTTTTTCTATCTATCTTTCATTATGACCAGTATCATAACGAGTCTGGATTTCAAAAGAGTTTACTATTTAATTCTCGAAAGGGAGTTTATAATTATCATTATACTTTAATTAATACGTGGGAACTTAGAAATGTTGTATGTTCAGAGAATGAATTTCAAGCACTTACCCTCTATTGCTTACGTAGAATCGATCCAGTGGCTGGCTATACAGGGTGTCACTGAAATTGAGAGAAACAAAAGGAAACACCAAAACTTACAGGAAGGGTTTTTAATAACAATAAACAAAACAAACAAACAAAATAACAACACAACGGCTCGAACAACATTATTAACTAATTTATTATTACGCGACAGCGCCAGCATACCGAGATTCAGGGAATGCGCGCTCCATAGCAAAATTTGGGAAAAAACTTTATCCATTTTTAAATTTAATTAACTAGCCCGAGACTCTAAAACTAAGTCAACTGTTCAATGTGGAACATAAGGAACAACTGCCTTTTTCGAGATATTTCCTGAATTCGATATCTCGCTTCGACACGCCCATTTCTTGGGTCCAGAAGTTTCTGTTCTTTTCTTATTGGCGGGAACCCTGAATGTCGGGACGCTTTGGCATAACTATGCCATGTTAATAGTTATCTAAATAATTCTGAGGCTAAACTTACAAATAACCCTAGCCTTCCTCTAGTGACTCCGTTTAGCGATACGGGACGGATTAGTCAATCTCATTTAATATATCCTTATAGCTTGGAAAATCTGCTTATCATATATCTTTCCGTTCGAATCATTATCAATTTAACAATTTGATTCAATTCTACTTTGGAATCTCTAAGCTCTTCTCGTGGTTTCGGACGTTATTAAAAATATCGATTTCCCTCTTTATACCTGCTCAACACATGGCCCCGATTCTAAGTGAACTTGTTAAAAAAATATTGCTAAATTTCTCCGAAGGACAACGCTAACCTGCTTGATAGCCCTTCATTTTCGATAATTTGTGTTGTCTGAAATATTTTACTTTTTGGCCCATCCGTTTCGAGAACTAACAAATAAATTACTACGTGTCCCGGCTTTTGTTACAGTAACAGTGGCCACTAGCATTAGCAGTAGCACTTATGTTAGTTACAGCTTTTACTTGTATTTACTTCTCTCTTGGATTTAAGGAATCAAAACAATTGAATCGTTCGTTGATTGTTTTATCTATGGCATTGATGAGGACTAACAAGTCCTAAACCGGTATATATCGTGTGTTCGGCCGTTGCATGAATCTAGCTGTACTTAATGATATTACAGGTGATATCCATTGCTAGGCGGAGCTATAGCTGGTAGAGTGGTTTCCTGCAATATCATCACTTAAAAAGATGGAATACTAGGACAAACTAATAGAAATAGGAAAGAAAAATAAAGGTTCATTATATTGAATTACGTATTTACTCCGTCTTACTTAAGACTATGTATGTTTTGTTATGTCTCTCCACAGAGATTTCAAAAAGTTATTTGTTAGAAATAACCCTAACCGGGTCCTTGTGTCGCAGGATTTTTTTGTTATACTTTTTAGTAAAAAAATTCTATTAGAATTAAGAACGTGTTATTTCTTTGTAAATAGCACTTTTGCATTTTTAAAGCAGGTTCGTCCTTTTTTAGCGTTCCTTCGAATATATTTTCCAGAGGTGATAACGATGAAATAAAACTCTAGAACTAAAATAATTGGTGTTCGTTTAATCCAATAATTTGATAAGTATATTATGGTCCATTCATAGAACTAGGTGTTTTACAGGACATAGACTACAAGCCCATCGGAAATTTTCAAGGGGTCATTTGGCCCAGCATGAATACTTATAAATCAATACTACCACATGTAACAATAACTTTAGAAACTGTGCCGTCAATTCTTGTGGGTACAATTGAGTACACAGCTAAGTTAAACCTGTCCACCAAGGGTGGCAAAACATTTTTGTACGGTATTTCTAAAGTATATAGGTTATACAAAAAAAATGAACTTCGACCTAATGCCGTACAAAAATAGCAATACCGGAAGCCAGTTTCGGAATGATACGAAGATAACTTTTTTAGTAATTCCGTACATATCTGCTGATACAGGGGTTAGAAATGCAGGGTGTAACCCTCTATTTTAGCCCCCATTGTTTCAAGTCATTGAAATATGAGCGGCATCGATTCCACATGATTATTTAACTCTCCAAATAATTCTTACAACTATGCCGTCTGAAAATTATGGTTAATGCAAAAGTTTATATACAATTACTTGTATTTTGGAATTTAGTCTATTTTTTTGATAAGATTATTAATTCCTGTACGGCAACCACTTTTTTGATAATATATAACCAAAAACTATCGTACTAAGTCATGGCCGGTTATAATAATTAATGGTACAAATCAAAAATTCGAATTAAAAAACAACAATTGAGATATAACCTATTTCATCACCGGCGTGAGCAACAATAACTAATCGATTACCTTTAGATATGGTTGATAGCAAACCGTTGTTGCATTGTCTCTGAACTGTTGGAACTACTATGGCCGCTCAGCGTGAATGTTTATCAGTCTTATCTATTACTACCCGCCGATTGTTCTTAGTTATCCTTAGTTTTCTTCCAATTGAATCCAAGATATTTAATAATGGTATACAGTGTGCAAAACCGTACTTATCTTATCAACTTCGATGTCACCTGTTACATAGGTGTTGTATAAAAAGGAAAACGTAATATTAACGGTTGGTAGAAGGAAGCACAAAAAACAGGCACTTAGGTAGGAAATTCTGGAAGGAAGCCTAAATAGTTGAAGATAGGCAGTTGAAGTGAGAACAGCGCGGAGTGAAAAGTAAAACGATCAGTGTAGTGTGAAAAATATAGAAGTAGTGGAAAATTAAGTGTTTAACCGTTATTAGTTAGCAGGTAATATTCTTTAAGTACTTTGTTGTTAATTGTTCTATGTAATCTTATGATTGTGATGGTTATAGATGTTTCATGATAATAATTCTTTGTATGTTTAGCTTCCATTGCTTTATGCTCAAGGGCATATATTTTTCTAAGGTAAAATTGTTATAATTATTATTAACGATTGCTCATTATTTATTTCATGTTAAAATATATATATTGTGTGGGCGCCCAGACATTACAATAATGACTCCTTTGTTTCACATCTAACTTGTTTTTGTCATGATTACGTTGTTCGTAAAATATAGATGTTTCATGATAATAATTCTGTATATGTTTAGCCTTCATTGTCTTACGCTCAGGGGCGTATATTTTTCTAAGATAAAATTGTTACAATTATTATTAAAGATTGCTCATTATTTATTACATGTTAAAATATGTATATTGTCGTGACTGCCCAGATATTGCATTAACGACCTCTTTGTTTCACATTTAACTTGTTTTATCATGATTAGGTTGTTCTTTGATTTCTTGTGCTCACTTTATGTCATACGTCTATACGAGCCTTGTTGAATTTACTAACATTTTCGCCCGTGCGGAACGAATCTGGATTAAGCTCGATTGCCTCCCGTATGGGACTCCAGTGTTATGAAGGATCTTCCGAAATCTCAACTATAGCTGGATTGCCTCCCGTATGGGACTCCAGTACCTTCCGGCTCTGCCGGCTAACTAACACCAAACCTCTTCAGTTTTACTTGGAAGTGTGTATGACTAATATGAGGTAACAGATGACATTTAGTGACACATTAAATGAGACAGGTCTTATTTATCATTAGCAAAGGTTCTTAATTTATGCCTTTGGTTAGCGGTTGTTTTGTATTTATATTTGGGTGGTAAGAGCAACGATCGTGGGTTTCTCTGCCATGCTCTTTCCCCACAGGAGCTCTAGGTGAGCCTGGCACTCTCCTTTTATGTTAAATGGTTGTTAATGTTTTTGTTGTACATTCTATTTGTCAAATGTTTAATTTGAAGATTGTTGTATGTAAATAAATGTTAGGTGTATTTACTCTGCTTTTGTTTTTATAAAATTAAACCATACATCCCCTCAAAGAAAGTTAGTAGGCAGCGCCTATCGGTCAATTAAAGGTAGATACACACAACGTAGGTATTCTTTATGACGATCACATATTTTTGGCCACAATTACGTTTATTTTTTTATCGAATCTGGGGTTGTTATACTACAACAGGGAGGTGCGTTTTCCCCGAAAAGTCGTATTCCGCACTTAATTTTTCTTATAATTGTGTCAGAATAATCCGAAATTTGTTCCCATTCTGTTATGTTGGTTTCTGTACCTATTCTGTTGTGTTTCTCAAAACAATTAAATTGTATTCACCATTATTATTGTTTACAGTTTGTAACTTGACACCTTCATTTATTTGACTGGGAATTAAATTCCTTTCTTTAATTTTTCACCTCCGTTGATTTATTTAACGCACATGACGATACACCTCGTATCT
Source organism: Anoplophora glabripennis (assembly GCF_000390285.2). Taxonomy (NCBI): domain Eukaryota; kingdom Metazoa; phylum Arthropoda; class Insecta; order Coleoptera; family Cerambycidae; genus Anoplophora; species Anoplophora glabripennis. The sequence goes on from NW_019416319.1 coordinate 28,469, forward strand.
GGAAAATACAGTTTGCACTGCAACTTGAACGTCACGCCGCCAATGCTTTCTACCTCGGGTGTCGAATGCAGTTAATTCCAAAAAAGTGAGACGTCGTCTTGAAATTCAATCTCAACAAATATCAAACGGATGCAGACATAAACGACAAAATAAAACTCAGACAATTGATATTCGTTTAATTTAATTCAATTGTTAAATGTGATATATGAGTAGTAAACACTACGGTGTATCATATGTTTTCTTAGAATATACATAGTATAATAACAGTAGTGTTTAAATAATTTATAAATAATTGTACATCCGCTAACTGGATAATCCTCGGCTGAAAAAATGAAGAATTGACACATAACTCTTAGAAAAATTTACCGGTGTGAAAACAGCAGCCAAAGATAGCAGCTAAATTATCCGAACTTGGCCGATCCTAACATATGTCCAAAGAAGTAAGAATAATAAAGATACATGTTTTAGCAAAGTCTGCGATTTATGTTTATGTAACAAACCAATGAATGAAAATATTATATGAATATGAAATTTGTTGTGAATTTCCCATTCTGCTTCTAGAAACAAAAAATTTTTTTTAGGGTGCTTTCTGACCATCCCCGAAATGGCTGCCAAACTATCTCGGCTCTCAATCATACGATTTTTATTAATTTTGTTGTACGTGTCACATTTTATTACTAAAGCCGGAATTTGGACGTCCGGTTGACTCACAATTTTTTTTTAAGGGTGGTTACGGACCTTCCCCGAAATGGCTGCCAAATTATCTCGGCTCTTAATCATTCGATCTTAATCAAATTTGTTGTGCTTGTCACATTTAATTACTACTGATGGAATTTGGACGTCCGGTTGACTCACAATTTTTTTTAAGGGTGGTTATAGACCATCCCCGAAATGGCTGCCAAACTATCTCGGCTCTCAATCATACGATTTTTATTAATTTTGTTGTACGTGTCACATTTAATTACTAAAGCCGGAATTTGGACGTCCGGTTGACTCACAATTTTTTTTAAGGGTGGTTACGGACCATTCCCGAAATGGCTGCCAAGTTATTAAGTCAACCGGACGTCCAAATTCCGTCTTTAGTAATTTAATGTGACTTGCACAACAAATTTGATTGAGATCGTATGATTGAGAGCCGATATATTTAGGCAGCCATTTCGGGGATGGCCCGTAACCACCCTTAAAAAAAATTGTGAGTCAACCGGACATCCAAATTCCGTCTTTAGTAATTAAATGTGACAAGCACAACAAAATTGATTGAGATCGTATAATTGAGAGCCGAGATAATTAGGCAACCATTTCGGGGATGGTCTATAACCACCCTTAAAAAAAATTGTAAGTCAACCGGACGTCTAAATTCCATCTGTAGTAATTAAATGTGACAAGCACAACAAATTTGATTGAGATCGTATGATTGAGAGCCGAGATAATTGGCAGCCATTTCGGGGATGGTCCGTAACCACCCTTCAAAAAATTGTGAGTCAACCGGACGTCCAAATTCCGTCTTTAGTAATTAAATGTGACATGTACAACAAAATTAATAAAAATCGTATGATTGAGAGCCGAGATAGTTTGGCAGCCATTTCGGGGATGGTCAGAAAGCACCCTTAAAAAAATTTGTTGTTTCTAGAAGCAGAATGGGAAATTCACAACAAATTTCATATTCATATAATATTTTCATTCATTGATTTGTTACATAAACATAAATCGCAATCTTACTTCTTTGGACATATGTTAGGATCGGCCAAGTTCGGATAATTTAGCTGCTATCTTTGGCTGCTGTTTTCACACCGGTGAAAAATTTTAAATGATTTAAATGATAAACTCAACTATAAAACCTAACTCAACTAATTCAATGCATCCCATGACATGAGACACCGACTTGAATAATAATAATATGACAAATAAATTACATAATAAAATAAAAATGCAGAAGTTAGGAATAGGAAACTACCCTTCATCCCCTGTCGTACGCCTCTGGTAGGAGCCATGAACGATTTTGTAGCATTTTTAATATTATGTTCTAAAGTATCTAAACTTTATGTCAAGTATGATACGGAAATATCAAACAGGGTTAAAGTAATGGGCAAAAAAAATTTAAAATTTTTTAAATAAAACGCCCTGTAACTCCGTAAGGAGCCATATTTTATCTAAGTGTTATTTGTCAGTATTTCATATTTTCAGCCCAAGATTATCCAGTTAGCGCATGTACAATTATTAATGAATCACCCTGTATATTTAAAATATCCATTATTTTTTAATGTCCCAGAATTCACTGGAAAATTCTGTGCATGGCAACAATACATGCTTCGAGGGCAAGTACACTAATATGTTGCTCTGAGTGCTCTGTGCAAAATTAATCGGTCAACTCTCTCCTGGCTTATGCTACTTTTTGCATAAAAGTATAAAAGGTATAAGCAGTTTTCATTATCTGCAATAAAAATTATAGAATGAGATATGCAGTTTTTCTACATATTACGTAGTACTAACTTAATTTATTTGAATTTTAATGGGAATATATTATAGGAGCAATTTATAAATGTTATTGAAACTTTATTTTTCTCAAATTTCCTGCGATTAAACATCCTATCACAGAACATGATTCACTGTAGACTAAATTTTAATCACCTCAGCCAGGGCATGTAGACGATAGTATTCAATTAAATAAAAATAATTCGGTGGCCACTGATAGTTTCAAATGTGTGGGGGAAAATGCTATGCTTTATTAAAAATTAAAATATATTTCAATATCCATAACTGGTTTTAAGAATTAATAGCTAAATTAATTACTGAAAATGAACGTCAATGGACATGATTCAAACGTCTACTTGTCAACTAATTGGTTTCTTATCCCGGTCCAACAACAACTGAATAATGTTAGAAGAATCTACTGTTCGATCCTGGCGTTTTTCTATGGTTTGCCCCAAAAATAGAGTTACAAAAAATGATCTTAGTCTGGGGACTAGAGCGGCCAAAGTTACAAAATTCTTCGCCAGATCCATAGATTTGGATATGTATTATTAACGTATTCCTGAACAGACATATTAAAATTAAAAAATATAACCTTCCAGAATATAGATTAATTATAATAAAATGGTGATAGCGATCACCATTCAGTTAATTTTGAAAAAAATATGAGCATTACAAATTATTATAAAAACACCTTGTAGCTTGTTTCAGAATATGCTGATATGTATAGAAACCGTAGATTATGTCCTAAAGTAAGATATCTATCGAAAAAACATAAGACACAAACGTTATAAAGTTTTTTTTTTTAAGGAACAGCCTGTATATTATTCCATAGTTCAATTCTTCTCGAAATTCTAAACAAAATTCATATAGTACGTCATGTTCCTAAACTTAACCGTTTTCGAGACAATGGACTCTGAAAATCATTTTCTTATAAATTATATAAAAATATTTTAGTCCATTAAGTTTATAGTCCATCAAACTACCTTTGAAAGTTTCTACAAATGAAGAACATTTTTTGAAGTCATGTTGGATGGTGAAAAATCAAATAAATTCAACGCAACTGAGGGTTTAAAATCATAATATGAGTCAATATTCCAATAACAAAATTTGCAAACGGGAAAAATTACATCCATATAAAATTAATTTGTTACAAGAATTGAGTGAAGACTATTATGATCGTATAATCGAGCTCTGCGAAGTTATTATGGATAAATTAAATTAAAATGTCAACTTTGTCACCAACATATTGTTTTCTGACGAATCCATATTTTGTTTAATCGGGCACGTAAACCGATACAATTGTAGGGATTGGTCAGACCAAAATCCACATTGAATGGAAGAAGTTCACACTCAACGACAGAAAGTAAATGTTTCGTGTGTCAAACGAAAATTTGAACTATGAACGATATTTATTACTTTTGCCAGAACATATTATTCCAGAGCTTAGACGATTATTTCCGAACTAACAATCCCAAATTCCTGTATACTGAATTTTTCTTTATTGTAATATATTTCACAAACCCTAAGACGTTTTTTTATGATATTCCGATAATTGTCTTACTTTAGAAAATAATCGACCGTTTTCATAAATATCAACGACCCTGTATATGACAGAACAATCCAAACTTATGTTCTGGTTTTTAGAATTATATAATTATAGTCAGAGTTTTAACAACTATTGATCTTTTTTACTTACTATTAGAACAGTTCTATTATTAATGATGTGATAATTTGCAGCCCTTATAGAAACACCTTCCTGACTCCTTATCATCATAATCAGGAAATCGTTTCGCAAATGTCGCAATTTCGGTAGGTGCCATTTGCACTCAGAATATATAGTCTCTGCTGTTGCTTCTGACTAAAAATAATTATAAACGGTGTTTGTGTAGTATTGCGAAAAAGTTTAGCAATTGCCTGCCAAAAATTATAAGGAAAATTTCCATATAAATTTATTTCCACAAAATATCGAAGTTAAGGGATGTAAAAACTGAATTTTTGATCCACCACTTTAAAGAGGGGTAACTTTGATAACGGTTGCTTTTGAAAATAAGTTTACGTAGAAGAGTGCCCTACTTTTTCGCAATATTAAATATGTGACTATGTCGAATTGTTTACAGTAATACATACCTGGTCCATCATTACTTGCGCGGGAAAGCCATATACCAAAAAAGACTCTGTGAGTACACACAATATTGTTGCTAACGTTCTGAATTGATCCAATAAAACAGATCCGCTGAAAAAGATTATGTATAACAAAAATCACTGAGGTGAATGAAAATATATATGCAAGTAATAATTCTAAGCCGTTAGGCTACATAGGGCGCATTGCTGCTATGTTCTACACTGAGAGGACAGTTCATTATTGGCACTTCTTATTTATTTCAAATGGGACATGTGAAATATATGGTCAAGTGGTTAATTTTGTTTAAAAATGAACGCTTGATCATAATACCAGAAGTTATTGCAAAAACTAATAACTAAAGACCGGATTATATGCAATCAAAAACCTTTATAATATGCGCATATATATGCATACAATTTTTTAAATATATGCATGATTTATGCAAAAGCACCATGAAATATGCAATGACTAATTCCAAGGCTTTTCTTTGGCAAAATTATTTTTTTTCACTAAATTATAAGCAATAGGATATAAAATAACAACTAAACGAATTTTAAACATGCATTACATAGTTTACATTATTGTACAAATATATGCATAAACGTAACTTAATACTAAACTACAAGATCAATCTGAAATATTGTAAAATGCACTAGTAACAATATGTGTTTCAAAGTTTCCTTCTATAAAATTATGCCTTTTCGGTCACTAAGAATATGTTTATATAAAGAAAATGATCGTTCTACATCAACCGAAGTTACAGGACAAAATTTTAAGTTTGGAATTAAAGCCGGTTCAATATCCAAATTTTCTAAAGTTATACATTATAACCCGGATTTCTTTCAATTACCCCTTCTAACTTCGTAGCTACGGCCATTCCTACTTCACCTCGCACTTGCTTACAATTATACAGGGTGTCCGGTAAGTACCTCCTAATCTCTCGGGAGTGTATAGGGGAGGTCAAAATAAAACTAGTCCTTCCTATAATTTTTTTTCCTAATGTGCCCCCTAACGGAGTTATGGGGGGTCAAAGGGGTACCAAGAAATTAACGTTTAGGGTTATAACTTTGAAACCACCCTGTATATTTTAATAAAATTTTCGTACGTTGTATTACACATGGAGCTCTACGATTTGATGCTAAAATCAACTTTTTGCTATTATCAGGTGTCCAGAAACGGACTGGCCCTATCACAATTTTTCTCAAAATTTTGACAGAAGTAATTTTATCAAACTGAAAATATTATTATTAGATACTCTGAAGGTTTTTCTTTAAAAATGGTACTCTTTATTTATTTCGAAAAAATGAACGGTTTGCGAGATAAATCGGTTTTGAAAAAAATTGGTAACAAATACAACAACAATTAAAATTTATTTTTTTACAATAAAATCATTCCCGCTAGTGCCAGCCTACAGATTCACCATAAACATTTACTGGTGGTGAATTAAGGGAATGAATAATGCCGTTTCTTGTAAAATCAACATCTATGACCAAAATACATCTACAAATTATTATTGCTCTTGTCTCCATGGAGTTCTTTTCTATTGTTTTCGTTGTTAGACCCTGTTGATTTTAAAGTACTTGTCAAAGGCGCGTGACAGAATAAAAATTCAATTTTATTGTGGTATTCGTTTTAAGCCGTTAGAAATAACATTTAAAAATGGAAGAATATTCCTGTGCAGAATATGCTGATATGCACCTAATTTATGGGGAAGCATTATGCAACTCCGTGGAGGCAAGAAGACTTTATGAGGAAAGGTTTCCGGGTCGACATTTGCCGAGTCCAAAAACTTTTGAAAGAGTTGATCGTAGTTTAAGAGAAACAGGTAAAAAAAAATAGTGAAAAACGTTAGTGAAACTAATTTCTTCCGAATCCTTTATTTAGGAAGCTTTTTGCCACGCCGTGGTGGAGCAGGAGCCCCGAGGAGAGTACGAGACCCTCATGTAGAGGAACAAATATTGGAAGACGTTGCTAATAATCCTTCAAATAGCATAAGGAAGCTTGCGGCGCAAAACAATGTTACAAAATGGGCTGTACATGAAACTCTGAAAGAACAATTGCTTTACCCGTACCACATCCAAAAAGTACATGCTATGTCTCCAGATGATTATCCAAAAAGACTTCAATACGCCAATTGGTTTTTACAGCATCATATTCGGAATCATAATTTTGGTACATCTATTTTGTTCACCGATGAAGCAGGTTTTACAAGAGACGGCATAATTAATTCGCATAATCTACATGTCTGGGATGAAGAAAACCCTCACGCTTTAGTTCAAACTCGCTACCAACAAAGGTTTATGGTGAATGTGTGGGCTGGCATTATCGGGAATCATTTGATTGGTCCATTTATTCTGGAGCAAAGACTTAATGGTGCTCTTTATTTGCAATTTTTAGAGGAAAATCTAAATATTTTGTTAGAAGAAGTGCCCCTTCAAATAAGAACTGAAATGTGGTACATGCATGACGGTGCACCACCCCACTTTGATCGTTTAGTACGTCAACATCTGACGAATGTTTTTGGTGATCGATGGATAGGTCGAGGCGGACCTGTATTATGGCCACCTAGGTCGCCCGACCTAAACCCATTAGACTTTTTTCTGTGGGGTCATTTAAAAAATAACGTTTATTCAACACCCGTAAATAGTAGAGAGGAACTTCTGCTGAGGCTAACACAGAACTGTGACCATCTCCGCAATAATCACGGAATATTATTTCAAGTGCACCGGGAAAACATTCGTAGGATTAGAAAGTGCATTGAAGTACGGGGTGCTCATTTTGAACATCTACCGAAGTAACATTTAGGTACCTTTGTTCATTGTTGAATGTTCTTTGTTGCATGTCTTGTAAGTAAGTTATTTTTCAAATGTTATTTTTAATTGGTCACTACTTGCTCATAAAGTATAGCCAACCCGTTCAAAGATTTCTGGACTTGATAAAGTTAAAGAAATTAAATGCATGAAATAATATGTAAAAAAAATAAATTTTAATTGTTGTATTTGTTACCAATTTTTTTCAAAACCGATTTATCTCGCAAACCGTTCATTTTTTCGAAATAAATAAAGAGTACCATTTTTAAAGAAAAACCTTCAGAGTATCTAATAATAATATTTTCAGTTTGATAAAATTACTTCTGTCAAAATTTTGAGAAAAATTGTGATAGGGCCAGTCCGTTTCTGGACACCTGATAATAGCAAAAAGTTGATTTTAGCATCAAATCGTAGAGCTCCATGTGTAATACAACGTACGAAAATTTTATTAAAATATACAGGGTGGTTTCAAAGTTATAACCCTAAACGTTAATTTCTAGGTACCCCTTTGACCCCCCATAACTCCGTTAGGGGGCACATTAGGAAAAAAAATTATAGGAAGGACTAGTTTTATTTTGACCTCCCCTATACACTCTCGAGAGATTAGGAGGTACTTACCGGACACCATGTATATAAATTTTTCTACTGTATCTATTGACTCTGGCAGGTTTTTAGACGTTCCTTCTAATTTTACAATACTTTCTGGTACAAAACTATAGTTACATTTAATGTAAATCATTGACCAATGGGAAGGAAGTTCTAATGGTCTCTGCAACCCTATTGAATCCATGGGCTAGACAAGTTACATGAATTAAATTTTCATAAAATATTTTTAAATTCCGCCCTGCCTTTAACATATACGGTGCAGCATCGGACAACAGAATAAGAACTTTATCTGTAGGGACTGGATGTGGCAGATAGAAAAGTGTTAATGTTTCTTGAATATAACGGGTAACTGTTAGGTTGTTTGTTTTTTCAAGTTATTTTACTGCTTTAAGATGAGGTTTTCCAGGTTCTTCAGAAAGTTTTCCAATCATTAGATTAGTTATGTAACGACCGCAAGCATCAGTTGTTTCGTCAAAAATAATATATATGTAGTTATCTACAATTTCTTTCTTAATTTCTTCTATCACTGAAGCATATAGGTACCTTTCCAACGACGTTTTTTCTTAATGTAGATTCATCTGGAGTGTTAAATTTGCAGTACTTTTGCAGAAATGCCATCACTTGAGGGTTGGTCATCTTGTGGAGAAGAATATTCGCAGCCAAAAACATTCTGCACAAATCTTCATTAAATTTAGTCTGCCCATGGTGTTGATTACTGCTGACTTCCACAGCTTGCTTCAACGTTGACTGAACAGGACCCGATTTGATTCTGTTAGCCTTAGAAATGTGGGAAATAAGTTCTGGATACGGTTTAATCCACGAGGCACTTTGAATTTTTGGCATGTTCGCTACGTAATTCACATTCACTTTGTTTGGGCACACTTTAGATATTCGAACTACTGCAACCACACTGATACTAGTAATTTCAAAAATGATGAAAATAATTTATAGTAGAGGTATAGTAGGTATTCAAACCTCAGCTTAACAAAGCTATAAAAATCTATTAATATTTACCTGAATATTTTTGGATTATTGTTGGGTTTAAACTTTTATGGCTTTATGTAGGTATTAAACTATTTTAAATATTTAATCTATAATTAATTATTATTGGGTTTAAACTTTTATGGCTTTATGTAGGTATTAAACTACCTACCTGTCCGAATGCCCATGATAAGTAAATGACAACAAAATTTCTTTATTTCTACTTTCCAAAATAGAAAAAATAACGTAAATATGCAAGATATGCAAAGAAATCCTACATATGCATTAAATGACCAAATTTGAAGATATATGCAAAATATGCATAAAATATGCAATTGCATAAAATCCGGTCTTTAGTCATAAGTTATGTATTCCGAAAAGTCAGATTGTAACTCTGGTGGCCGAGGAACATCAAAACAATGGTCATTTTGGATCGGCTAAGTGTTTGGCATATTTGTCTAGGTACTATTACTGGCCAAAAATGAGACATACTGTGCGTCGTATAATTGCGGGGTGTGAACTGTGTCAGAAAGCTAAACCTTGCGAAAGATTGAGAGGTGAAATGAATAGTCTAGTACCGAATGGTCCAAATGAGGTGACGTGTTTAGATATCGTGGGGCCTTTGCCTGTTTCAAGGGGAGGAGCTACTCAGTTGTTGGTTCTGGTGGATGCTTTCAGTAAATTTGTGTGTTTATATGCTCTGAAACGTTGTACGACCAAAGCAATTCTTAATGCCCTGTTGAATAAATACATTGTTCGAGTAGGCAAACCGCGCGTAGTTTTGTCCGATAATGCCACTTATTTTAGTAGTCATAAATGGATTGAGGGTTTAACAGAGCAAGGCATTGGTGTAGCTCACACTTCTGTTTATTTTCCGCAAGGAAATCCTACAGAGCGGGTGAATAAAGAGATCGGTAGGCTTTTGAGATCCTATTGTTATGCTCAGCATACTAGATGGGGTTGTGTTCTAAAAGAAATCGAAGGTTGGTTAAATCGAGTCCTGCATGATAGTACCGGGTTTACACCAAACCAAATTCATTTTTCCAAAGATCGTGAAAATAAAATTATCAGTAATATCCCATATCCGACAAAATATGAGTTCCATTCTAATGAAATTGTATTGTTAGCTAGAGACAATCTCTTGACTAAAGCAGCGAAAAGGCGTGAACGCCATGAAAAATTAAAGCGACGATTATGGAAGTTAAGCGTTGGTGAGAAAGTATGGGTACGTTGTCATCCCGTGTCGTCGGCTGACACTAAAGAAATCAAGAAATTTTTTCTTTTATTTCGTGGTCCTTGCACCATTACGGAAGTAGTGAATCAAAACGCTTATAGGGTAGTAGAGGACTCCACTGGTGCCTGCTTAGGTCTTCAAAATATTTATAATTTAAAATTGTTTAACGCTCCGGTATTAGAAATATAGTGTGTGTTTTTGTGTTGCTTTTTATGTTTTTTATTTTGCTAGTCAAACAGTTTTATTGCAGTTGAATTTCGCCACTATTTAATCAGTTCACGATACTTGTCGTTTGCTCAATTAAACTGGGGGGTGATGTAACGGGCACCTTGCTCCTACTCCGTTTAGTTAGGAAACCTATTGTACTCCTAGTTTTAAGTTTTGATCGAAGGAGGTAGCGAGATGTCAGTGTGTGGAGACAGACGGAGTGTCACCTGGATTTTGGTTAAGGAAAGGAAGTAAAAAACCAGAAGAAGAAAAAGTGTTGGTGAAAACCGGGGAACTTCGGGGTGAGTGTGCTCCGCTTTGTACGGTGGTGAATTGAGTAGCCATCAACGGCGAAGAATCCCAAGATTTTTCTTAGAGGGTACTTAGTAGAGTTAGTAGTTGACAGGCGACCGAATTGTAAATTTAGATGATGAATAAATGCTATTAAATCCAAATATTCGAGAAATTATTCAAAGACCTGAGAACCCGCTCCCCTTTTTCCTCCCCTTGGGCTAGCTGGCTGGGCAAGTTACATTGGCGCCCAAGTGAGGCTCGAATATTTGAATATAGAGTTGGGCCAGGTCATTTAATTGTGTGAATTAATAGCAACAACTAACAGTAGTGCCTGGCGAGANACACAAATGTCATTATATATATAATAATATCTGTTTTTATGTTTTAGTTCATCGACAATTGTGGCAAAAAAGGAAATCGAGCAGTTCTTTGAATTTACCTCTTTTACTCCAGTCGAATAAGAGTTTGAACGTAAAAAATTATTATTAAACATTTAAGTAACTGGAAAGAAGTGATGTTAAGTTGGCAAATTGCAATTCCGTGTTTTTTCACTTTTCACTAGAACCTATATCTACGATAGTAACTTCTAAAATTAACGTTTAGTTGCACAAATAAACAAACAAAACTAATTAACAAATACCTGGAATTTAATTGCCTACAACATAAAATAACCAATATTCCCATAGGTTGTCTAAATATTCATGTGTACTAATAACTTTTTCAAGGTTTTAGGTTTTATGATCTAATACTGGAGTATTTAACAATACTATACATTGTAAATTATATTCAGTTTTAATCGATAACACAGACAATATAGCTACGCCCCAGACCGCTACTGGAATAGGACAGGAGTTTTAAATTTCCGAATTGCCGATAGAGTACACCACCAGCAGAATTTTAGGAAGAATCAAATGCAGCGGCCCGCATTCCTACGTGTATCCTAGCAAAATATAAGTAAACAACACTTTGGCAATGTTGCCAGGCGTACTTACGGATTTATTTTGTACACTTTTTTATCAATATCTGTTTTTTGCATTACTGTATTTACTTAAATGTATGATGTAGGTATTAATAAAAATGTTTTAAAGAATCAACAAATATCTACGTAGTTTCATGATATTCTGCAGTGGTGTCACAGTTAGGTTATTTAATCATAATTTCGTGAATTAGCTACTATTTTCATTTTTTGGTATTGATATATTGCAGAAAATATATTTCCAAATAAACAAACATTCGTAATGATATTTTAAACAGCTTGTATTATAATTTTTTTAATATTTGATGATGATGATAAATTTATTTAATATACAAGGTGGGTACGTCGCGGAATTTAGTTACAGTTTTTTTTTTTGTATTTTGACATCCACTTATAGGTTTAATAATTAAATATAGAAAAAACTTTAAATACAAATGCACGACTTTTCCTTTTCCTTTATTTCTTTTGACATCAAAATTTGCTGGCATAAAATATATGTTTAAAGTAAAAAAATCATTAAAAAAATTAAAATTCATCCTTATTGAAATAACAAACAACGATTCTTATAACTAACCTTTGCAACCACATAAGGAGAATACCTAGAAACGAAATAACAATACCTACATTTTTTATAAATTTTCAACATGCAAGTAATTGTGATGATACAGTTGAAAATATGCTTTAATTTACTATTTATTGCTTTAAAAACAAATTCAGAATTATCAAACATTTCGTCTTGTATTTTTTCTTCCAATACTTGTAAATTTTGATAATAATATATTTTGTTGAAGTGTCCCCATAAAAATATGTCTAAAGGAGTGAGATCGGTGCTGTTTTCTGGCCATCTAAGGTTTCTGATAATATTTTTTACAGTATTCATTGACGGGATTCGTCCTCCAAAATAAATTTGCCGATATTCCTGAAGAACTTTTCCACATTATTGTTATTTGAATAATACAGTCTAATTATGTTTCATTTTTCGTCATGAGAATAATCCATTATAATTTTTTTAAATTAAAATGGGTTATTCTGATAATGATAAATCCCATGTATTTTTAAAGGAAGGTTTGTTTCTGTCATGTTTGTCTGATTGTGTGCGAGAGAGATAGAGTTATATTATGCAATAGAGATAGAGTGACTTTATTCTCATAGAGGGCTTTTCTCTCTCTCTCTGCTGTCTTCAGGAGTCTCTAGGGCTTCCCCAGCATCTTCAGGACCGCGTGGCATTTTAAGCCTTCGTAATCGAGCTATGACGTCACACGTATGAGAAAAAAACGGTTTTTGCTCGTAACTCGGAAATGGCTGGAAATATAAACAAATCTCCCCTTGGTTCTGAGTAGAGCACTCGGTGGGTGAGTCAGAGCAGGGTGTTACAATATATGAAAGAAAAAAAAAACGGTATTTACTAGTACCTCGGAAATGTCTCGAAATATCAAAAAATCTCCCATGATTCTGATTGGTGATCGAGTTAAAAAAGTCCGAAGTCTGTATGTCGAAAAAAAAATCTGACCAACGGTGTGTGACATCATAAAATAAAAAAGTGTTTATAACTCGGAAACGGTGCGTTGAATCAAAAAATTATTAAAAAAATCTCCCCACACCTGTGGTTCTGTATTTCCCTTCTGCGTTCAAATGCAAAAGGTCCGAAGTCCGTTGAAAACAAATTTCGGAAACAAGAGGTGTGAGGTGACACAGTAAAATCGATCTTATACCCCTGAAACGGTGCGTTGAATCGAAAAAATAATTTAAAAAATCTCCCCTACACTCCTGATTCTGATTGTCCGTTCTAAGTTGAATACAAAAGGTTCGTATGTCGAAAATAAATTTTGGAAACAAGAGTTGTGTGACGTCATATAGTAAAAAGGCCGTATAACTCGGAAACGGTGCGTTGAATCGAAAAAATAATTGAAAAAATCTCCCCACACCCTTGGTTTCATATGTCCCTCCTGCGTTGAATGCAAAAGGTCCGAAGTCCGTATGTTGAAAATAAATTTCGGAAACAAAAGGTATGTCAGGTGATACAGTAAAAAAGGTCTGCTAACTCGGAAACGGTACGTTTCAAAAAATAATTAAAAAAATCTCTCCACATCCTTGGCTCTGATTGTCCGTTCTGCGTTGAATGGAAAAGTTCCGAAGTCCGTATGTCGAAAAACAAAAAGTTGGTCAAAAATTGCAACAGTAGCGAATGCATTATCTCTCATTGATTGATGATTTGTTGTTTTTTTTTCAATAAATTTTGTATTCAACCACCCCTAGAGGTTCCAACAATTTTATTAAATTAATTAAGCTACTATTCTTAAGCAAATTTTACATTTTTTAATTTTTTTGAAATAAATAATGAATTAGGTAAATTCATAGTTTTAATTCTAACTTAATTTATTTTATTTAGCATTAAACACAAATGTCATTTCCAAACAAAAGATTTTCAATTACATAATTAAATGCATTAAATTTCAAAAAAATTCAGCAGTTATTATTTGGCAACAAAGCCTCCGCTAGAACTGCTTCCTATTACTAAGTAGAAGAGTTACCACGTTAAATTTTATTGTTGAATGCTGGCTAACAAGAACCTGCATCCTTTTTAGGTTGCCAATTTCCAGCATTGAAAGCGCGGTTTGAGGCGATAAGCTATATTGTCTGTGCCGATAATAAATATATTTGACACAATAGTATGTGCAATTTGCTGAAAATCACATTTCTTCAAAAGTAATAAAAAAAATATTGTTCTGTCTTAAAAATGTCACTTTTTTAAAATTACATTATATAATTAGCCTTAAAGAAGAATTTCTTCGACACGAACAATATCTTTCACGTCTAACAAGTACTTTTGTATATATTTGTTTAATGCAGCATGTTCTCTTGCATCGAAGATTGTTTAACATCTTCGAATATATTATTTGTTCTCAGAAAATTGTGTTTGCTAGATTATATTGAAAACCAGCATTTGTTTACTATAAAAGTAATTTATTGACAATAAACTGTTTCCTTGGTGTATATTAGGTACCTTTGCTAAAAATTAAAAATGCCATCTTAAGATAGGATTAAGATATATGATAAAAAATTGACTATTAAAATCTAATAATAATTTCTTATTCTGCAATTTTAAAAGTTTGTTCTTTATATGTAAGCTTACTTAAATAAGCTATTATTATACTTTATAACTATGTTCCTATCTTTGATTAAAAAATTTCAATTTTTTTTTAATTTTTAGATTTACTGCAGGATACCAATGTAAACTTTACTGCGAAATGGTGTACTGAAACTGTCAATTTAATCTTTCTGCTACGAGAATTATAGTTATTACATACTGTGTTGAGAAATTTTAATAATTCCGATAAATAAAGATCCAGTGATGTCTGTTTTTGTTCAACTCTATGTAAAAATTAAATTCAGTCTTGTGCTCTGTTTCATACCAAAAATACTTACGTTAATGTTGCATTATACATAGTTATACATATCATGGGAATGTTAGTCACCATCAACAGCGCAACTGGCACACTTAATATTGTATTTAATTCGTCGACGTACCTGGAAAAAACTGAATTACTTTTTTGACATTAATAAATAGAAATGAAACAGACAATATTGAACATCAAGCTTTTCAGAAATTTTAGGCGATAGGTTCAAGACTTAAAAGATATATTGTTATTCTTTTAAGTAATAATTAACAGGTATTAATGGGTATTAAGGAAAATATGTTGTCATTAAATTGCTAAGGTTGAAGTCGCCATTGTTGTTCTTAACAGTTTTAATAAAAATATCAATTGTTTCATAATGTTTATAATAATGTAGACGAGTTTAAAAATAATTCCCTCCCAAAAGTTATGAAAAACCATATGAAACCGTGTATTGGAATATTTCCTACTGAAAATTTACTGATGGCTGTAAAAGATATCGATCTTAAATAGTTTTAATTATAATCCAGGAAAATAAGAAAAAAATTAACGAATTTTTTTACTCTGAGATTTTTTAATAGAAAACTGCCAATATCCCAATAAAGATGCATTTTTTCGAAAAAAGTTTCAAATAAAAGTAGTTCAAAATTGCTGCTCTGAAAAATTCCAAATTTCCCAATAGTTTTTCCGTATATTTTTTAAATGAAGTAAGTACAGATTATGTGAAAATTTATGTTTTGGAGCCAAAATAATGGTCAATTAATTTGTCGGTTGTTAAAATCATATTATTTACGAAATCTTTGGTATGCTTATAACAAATTGATATTGAACACGTGTGCATAATTTACTGTAAAATTTACAAATTTTTATAGGTCAATGGCGTAGGAGTGGGTAGTAAAATGGGATTTTATTACCCCAACTTCTACGCCAATGACCTAATAATCATTTGGGATTAATTTTTAGATTCCGTGGACAATTCTACATAAAAAAGATATACTTGATATAAATCGGTATAGTGTATCGTTTTACCGAAAATCTCAGTTGAATACACTCAAATACAGGGTGTTCCATTTAAAAAATACAACTTTGATCAGCCCTCCCAAAACAAATCACCCTGATAAGTCAAATTATTTTTGAAATGTGTATTTCTTGACCCCCCTCCCCCCCAACCGAACCTACTTTAAAATATTTTGCTTCAATTGTATTCTAGTAACACTTTGCCACAGGGTTGACTCAACCTGGACATTAATTTTGGCGCTAATTCTTTTAAAACCAAAAAACATTTATATTTGGGAACAGCGACTTGTGGATTATTATCATTTTCCATGTTGTTATCGAGCAATCTATGATGTAATGGAGAACCATTATTAGAGTCAAAATTAAACAAAATTTTATTGATTAGATTTTTGGGTAGGAATTCTCTATCAACAGTGTTTTTAATTCGTTAAGAGATTTAAGAAACTGGGGTGTGTCAATTTACATACCCTGGTTTCGAGGACTGAGATTAGATTCAATTTCATCATATTTTGATGGTATGAATGAAAATTAAGGTACCTGCCACAATTCATAGATTTTCTATACCACTTCGTGGTTAACCATATCCAAAAACGGGATGCAGTTGTTCTGCTTCCTTTCAACGGTGAACTGGATGTCATTATCATAACTATTAAAACCCCTTTGAGTGTTATCTATCTCATTTTGTGGAACCGCCATGCTAGAATCATCTAGGAAGCGTTTTGTTTTACAAATGGTATATTGATATGTAACTTTGATAGGCAATCCCTAACCAAATCATCTAAAACATAATTGACTAATATAGATTAAATTGGGGTACCAAAAATTTGTTTGTAATAAACCCCCTTAAAAACACAATAATTAGAATCAAAAATAAATTTTATGACTGTTAAAAAATTAACCAAATATAAACTTGAGTTAACAATTAAAATTAATTCCAATTTGCGGTTATACCAGTTAAAGTTCTCGTTAATGGTAAATTCGTAAACAGTGAAACAACATCAAAACTGACAACTACAAATTCCTATAGTAACTGATAACATAGGCCGACAAAATAAAAAAATCGTTTGTTTTTGAGATGAAACTATAGGTATGTGGTAAAATTTTCCTCTGAATCCGAAAATGATAAAAAAAAATTCTGACTTGTGGATTGCCCCCCCCCCCCACACACACATCCTCAATTCCCTCATAATTTGAAACTAAAAAGTAATACATAAACCGACCCGACATTCCGATTTTTTTTTGTGTGGCTGTAATTATTAAATATCAAACAAATATTAAAAAAAAAAATGTGTGGCTGTAGATAAAGTATTGCGATACTGGGTTGTTACCGCACTCGATTCGATCTTCAATCGTACGGTAAAAATCTAGTTACCAGACTTACTATGTAACCACTCCTTTTGCACAGGCCCTTATAAAAGCTAATTTTACACTGGAAATTATGTGCCACTTTGCCATTTTGAACACGATCGTTGATAAAAAATTTCATGCAACCTATTCCAAGCAGTGGTTAAAAGTAAATTAGTTAATTTAAAATGAATCAGACTAACCTCATAAGAAACTGTTGATGTTTGATTATCTTCTTCATGTTCCGAACATACATTTCAACATCCTGGTCATTTTCAATTTCTTTAAGACTGAGATCCCTAATCTTAAAATTTACTAGTCTAAATTGAATAGCAGCCAAAACTATGAGAGAACATACAAATATATTGAAATAAATAAAGACAAACGAGCCAACTATAATTACGTAAATTTCGACGATATAAAATAATGCGAACGGTATATATTCAGGTATAAAGCAGTTAAACACAGAAGATTTTATCGAAAGTAGGGGGGGTACTGTATATGCAGATACGGCGAGAAATATGGAACTTTTATACAACCTGTCTATTGCTTTCAAATATTGTATTAAATACGTTATTTCGTCATCTACAATATCGACTTCCCAAAATTGTTCCTTTGATTCCAGAATTTGTTTGACCGTTTTTCTACCTATAGCAAGCGCCAAATATTTAACATATATCTGTAAAAAGAATATAGTTATTAATGTTATAATGTGTATAAATATATATAAAATGAACTTACTATATTAAGTGCACTTATTGGTTCTATATTTTGTAGATTTCTATCTAGGTAACACTTGCAAAGAGATAGGGATATAATCCATACTGCTAATGCGCTGTTGAAAGTCACACGCCACTTCCTTATAGGGCGGTTAGGATCTACGCCGAGAAAGACAAATGCTTTCAAACAGAAATTATTCTCCATT
This sequence comes from Anoplophora glabripennis, assembly GCF_000390285.2. Lineage (NCBI taxonomy): Eukaryota > Metazoa > Arthropoda > Insecta > Coleoptera > Cerambycidae > Anoplophora > Anoplophora glabripennis. The sequence goes on from NW_019416319.1 coordinate 46,852, forward strand.
TTGCAGCGCCTGCTGTTATCAGAATGAAGCAAATGGAGTTCACCAAATGGTCTGTACGTTACAACGATTGCGTATTTAAAGTACGACGGCCATTTAAAATCAACGCCCATCTATTCAAAGATTTATATAAACTGCAACTGCAACATTAAATATTAATCCAAGTGGAATAATTGAAATACTGAAGTATATACATTACACTAAAGACTGGTACAATTTTCTATTATTTTAACTATTTGTACTATACTTAATATCGAAGCTACGACACAGTTTATAATTACTGTCATCTTTCACCAATTGACTTCGGAAATTACTCCTAAATGCATGTTTACAGAGATTTACATGTATTGCCTGAGGTGCTGGGAGTGTCGTCTGCTACTCGCCGATAAAGGGGCCAGTCGATATGTTCGAATGTGGAAACGATTTAATTTGTTTTACTGTCTTCTTCCAATCTGGAACATCATCGAGATAGCACGGTTTCCTGGAGTCTGTCAACTGGGCCTTGTTGCATATAATGTTTTCTGCCGACACTTCAAGTACAGTACTCTGATATCTACATAATTTTTTTAGGCTGCCTTGCCGAGCACTAATTTCAAGGTCTCCTGTGAGAGAGAACCTGAAATATTTAGAAGCTTCGAGGGGCTTGTGTAGGCCTTCTACGAGTACCTATGAATTTGGAAAGCTTCTAGGCGCTTGTATCCTTGGAATCTTCACCGCAGGATTGCACAATGCCTGGGTGGACAGGGTGCTACATCTGAAGTCTAGACTGAAACAATGTGCTGGTAAAAAAAATCTAAGAATTGTTTATTGACCTGCAGGATTTTATACAACGCAAAATGGCAATAATTTAAAACGTACTGCATACCGGTCTGGCCAGGTAATTCTTTCGCATAGACTAAGTAAATTACACACATCTCCCCTATCAACTTCAGGTGGAAGGGGTCGTACATGACATATATCATCAAGGCTGCGACTCGGACTCTCGTAATTGGCTGGTTGTGGGAGCGCACGTGCCCCGTAGCATTTTTTTTTAAAACCGACCGGATACCTAAAGCGCTTTGCTGTTTGTTTAGTTTTATTTTTATTATTATTCCACTCAAACAAACCTTTGATAAGAAGTAGACGGAATATAACAAAATAAAAACTGTGTACAGTGTCGAACAAAAAATTAATATTATTAAATGGTATTGTTGTGGAGAAAGTGCAGAGGAAGTCGTTGGTCGATTTATATTTTCATACCCCGACGAACTAGTCCCCATTGCTAGAACTGTTTTGAATATTTTTCATAAGTTTGAGGAGTGTGGATGTATTAAATGTGTTAATCGGTGTACGAAATGTAGCAATCAGGAGCCTCGTCAAATTCCTGAAGCAAGGAGAAAAAAAGAGGTTAATGTATGTGTTTTTGTGGAAGTAAGTGAGCCGTGTTCTTCCGCCCAAGTTTCCGAAGAACTTGACATAAAAAAGAATGGTTACAAAGCCTATAAAATGTAAACTTCTCAAGAAATTATTCGCGGTGATCAAATAAGGCGTATGGAGTTTTGTGAATCCATTAGGGAAAAAATAGATAAAAATAATGAATTTGCTAAGTAGATTTTATGTACAGACGAATTATCTTTTTCCCTACTTAGCCGTCATAATCCGTCAGTGGTCCAATATTGGTCCCGGGAAAACAAGCATTTAATTATACAATTAAGAACGCAGTACCCTCAAAAGGCAAATGTTTGGGCTGGCATTTTAGGCGATAATATTGTGAGTCCCTTTTTTATCGATGGTAACTTAAATGCTGAAAGATATTTGCATTTATTACAAAATAGTGTTGTACCAGCTGTATAAAACTTGGATGTAAATTTTGAGGAAATTTGATTTCAGCAAGACGGATGTCCTGCACACAACGCAAGGCCAGTTCAAGATTATTTGGAACAAACTTTTCCTGAAAGGCATATTTCCAAAAGAGGCATCATACCTTGGCCTCCTCGATCTCCAAATCTGACACTCTACGACTTCTTTTTATGTGGTTATTTAACGCAACTTCTCTACAAACATTGACACGAAAGAGCCTCAAATTTGGACGAATTACGGCTTAAAATTAAAAAATATTTTAGGATTAGTTACTCCTGAAATTTTGTCAAATGTTCGTCAAGAATTTTACGACAGATTAGGGTATTGTGAAGCTCAAGCAGGTGGTTTGTTTGAACACCTTATTAGTTAATAATAAGCTTTTTTTAATAAGCATTTGAAAATAATTCATTATTTTGCTTAAGAATTACCACTCATTTTATTTTAGAATACCGTTTTAGTTTTTACTAAATGTTATAAATAATTTGTAATAAAGTTGTTTTAGTATGGTTTCAAAACCTCTTATCATTCTTGTAAAATATATCGTACAAATAGGGTAATTACTGTACGTATGGAAACACTGCTGTCAATTCCAGACCGTGGCTTATACCACAGACAATATAGCGTATCGCTACAGACTGCTACTTAAATGCTGGGAATTGGCAACCTGAAATGGAAGCAGGGTCTCCTTAGCCGGCTTCCAGCTATAAAATTTAGCGTGGTAACTCTTCTACTTGCTAATAGGCGGCAGTTCCAGCGGTGGCTTTGTTGCCAAATAATAACTGCTAAATAAATTTAATGCTTTCAATTATGTAATTAAAGAGATATGGAACTTATCTTGTGTTTGGAAATCACATTTGCCTTAAATGTTAAATAAAATAAATCAAGTTAGAATTAAAACTATGAATTTACCTAATTAATTATTTATTTTATATCACCTTGGAATGGGAAAATTCAAAAACTCGAAATTAATGTTTTTAGATTTGTGCGTCGACTTCCAATATGGTACGATATTAACACCTATGTTTAAAAAAATTGCATTATACAGGTTGTGTATCCTTAGATGGGTACTGCCTCTTATTGTTGATTTCTTTAGATAGGTAAAATAATTATTGACATAAGTGTTGCATATCATGGATGTCATTGGTAGTGCTCATATTTGTGACACGAGGTGTTCAAAAAAATTAACACAATGTAAAATTGCTGGAACCTCAAGGAATAGTTGAATACGAAATTTATTTAAAAAAAAACAACAAATCATCAATCAATACATAGATAAGATAATGCGTTCGCTACTGCTGTTGCAATTTTTAACTAACTAACTTTTTTGTTTTTCGACATATTGACTTCGGACCGTTTCCATTCAACGCAGAACGGACAATCAGAACCAGAGATTTTTTTAATTATCTTTTCAATTCAACGCACCGTTTCCGAATTATAAGACCTTTTTTACTGTATCACCTCACACAGCTCTTTTTTCCGAAATTTATTTTCCACATACGGACTTCGGACCTTTTCCATTCAACGCAGAACTGTCATATAGAACCGGGGATGTGGGGAGATTTTTTCAATTATTTTTTAGATTTAACGCACTGTTTCCGAGTTATACGGCCTTTTTACTATAACACGACATACCTCATGTTTCCAAAATTTATTTTCGACATACGGACTTCGGACCTTTTGCATTCAACGCAGAAGGAACATACAGAACCCGGGAGGGAGGGGTTGACATTTTTCAATTATTTTATCGATTTCCGAGTTATAAACACTTTTTTATCATATGACGTCACACACCGTTGGTCCCGATTTTTTTTTGACATGCGGGTTTTGACGTTTTTCACTCGTTCACCATGGGAGATTTATTTGTTCACCATGGGAGATTTTTTGATACTTAAGAGTCTAAGCAAATACTGTTTTTTTTTCCTTTCATCTATTGTGACACCCCGCTCTGCGGCACCCACCGAGTACTCTACTCAGAACCAAGGGGAAATTTGTTTTTATATTTCCAACCATTTCCGAGTTACGAGCAAAAACCATTTTTTTTTCTTATACTGTGTGACATCATAGATCGATAACGAAGGCTTAACAAGGCCACGCGCTCTACCCCACGTTCCCTCTCTAGGTGTCCTGAAATTGCTGGGGAGACTCCTGAAGACAGCAGGGAGAGAAAGAGATAAGCTCTCTAGGAAGACAGAGTCACTCTATCTCTATCGCACACTATAACTCTATCTTTTATTTTAAACATATATATTTTATGCCAGTAAATTTTGATGTCAAATGAAATAAAGGAAAAGTCGTACATTTGTATTTAAAGTTTTTTTCTATCTTTAATTATTAAACCTATAAGTGGATGTCAAAATACAAAAAAAAAACTTGTACCTACATTCCGCGACGTACTAATAACCCACCTTGTATATTAAATAAATTTATCGTCATCATCAAATATTAAAAAAAATATATTACAAGCTGTTTAAAATATTATTACGAATTTTGTTTATTTGGAAATATATTTTTTGCAGTATTTCAATACCAAAAAAATGAAAATAGTAGGTAGCTAATTAACGAAATTATGATTAAATAACTTAATTGTAACACCACTGCAGAATATCATATGATACATACATAGATATTCGTTGATTCTTTAAAAACATTTTTATCAATACCTACATCACACATTGAAGTAAATGCAGTAACGCAAAACACAGATATTGTTAAAAAAGTGTACAAAAGAAATCCGTAAGTACGCCTGGCAACATTACCAAAGTCTTGTTTATATGTTGCTAGGATACGCTTAGGTATGCGGGCCGCTGTATTTGATTCTTCCTAAAATTCTACTGGTGGTGTACTCTACCGGCAATTCGGAAATTTAAAACTGCTGGCCTATTCCAGGAGCGGTCAGTGGCGATAGCTATTTTGTCTGTGCCTATACTCTTTATGCCATCGCAATAAATCAAAAACGTAATTATTGTTCAGTATTCTATCTTCCGTATGTATGTATCTTGGGCGTACGTTGTTCCCAAATCCCTAATGCAAGACAGAGACAATAAACCAATAGTCAAGGAGAGCTTTGCGCACTTCTTATGGCATTTTTTATTCCCTTGTATCGATGGCATAAAGTTATACAAATTTTATGCAGAGAAGTTTCGTACGGGCGCTGACATAAGTGTTCTTAACCTGTACAGGGTGCTTTAAAAATAAGTGCCGAAATTTTAACCACGTATCTACCTCATCAAAAGCAACATCTCTTGTCCAATATTTTTTGTACACATTAAAACGGCCCTAACGATTTGCCTATGAATTAAAGGAATATCTAAATAAATGTTTTCTGGAATGATTCACTATCCTAACACCTTTAAAAATTCAAATTAAAAAAAATGATGTTATCTGAAAAACTAAGAAAACACTGGTCAACATTTGATCTAGGGACAATCGTCAGAAGTGACTATAGTACATAGGGGTTTTTTGGGTTGCTGATCACGAATCCGAGGTCGGTTAAGCACATCAGGTTCAAGGTGATTTGAAGGTCAAATCAAGAAATGACCTCCAAAAATCTGAAAAAATTCATGCTTATGTTTTAGAGGTCACTGACCCCGAATCCGAGATTTGTTTACCCCTAAGATACACCCTAGAGGCCATTCAAGGTCATTTCAAGGTCATTCATGAAGTATTTTGGATAGAAAAGTTAAAATCAGTCTGAAAATTCTGAAAACATTCGTCTGAATTTTTTTGAGATCACTGAATGCGAATCCAGGGTTATTTAATTTCCATCACGTCAGGTTCAAGGTGATTTGAAGGTCAAATCAAGAAATGACCTCCAAAAAATCTGAAAAAATTCATGCTTATGTTTTAGAGGTCACTGAACCCGAATCCGAGGTTGTTCCTACGATACAACCTAGAGGTCATTCATGGTCTTTCATGACGTATTTTGGATAGAAAAGTTAAAATTAGTCTGAAAAATCTGAAAAAATTCGTCTGCATGTTTTTGAGGTCACTGAACGCGAATCCAAGGTTATTTAAGCTCCATCACGTCAGGCTCAAGGTGATTTGAAAGTCAAATCGAGAAAAAGTTTTGTAAAAAATCAAAAAAGATACAATAAAGTGATGTTGGATTGACTAAGTTCGACTGTTATTTTCGTCTACAAGGACTTACCTTACCACCTTACTATTGTACCGAGGTCATTCAGAGGACGTTCAAGGTGATACTGGAAAAAGGTGATTAAAAAATTTGAAAAATGGAGGTTTTGTGGTTTGCTGATTTCAAATTTGGGGTTGCTTGTCTTGTGTTATAGTTTTAGGGACAAAGTCATTTGATGGTCAAATTGAAAATGAGTTTAGAAAATTTGAAAAAACCATAACACATAGAAATAGTTCATATTAAAAAACGTGTGGTTGCACTCTTAAATAACCTTGGATTCGCGTTCAGTGACCTCAAAACCATTCAGACGAATTTTTTCAGATTTTTCAGACTGATTTTAACTTTTCTATCCAAAATACTTCATGAATGATCTTGAAATGACCTTTAATGACCTCTAGGGTGTATCGTAGGGGTAAACAAATCTCGGATTCGGGTTCAGTGATCTCTGAAACATAAGCATGCATTTTTTCAGATTTTTAGAGGTCATTTCTTGATTTGACCTTCAAATCTCCTTGAACCTGATGTGATGGAACTTAACCGACCTCAGATTCGTGATCAGCGACCCAAAAAAACCCTGTAAACCGTAGTCACTTATGACGATTGTCCCTAGATCAAATGTTGACCTGTGAAATTATTAGACAAAAGTTGTTGGTTCTAACGAGTTAAGGTACCTACTTTAAAACACGCCTAACATGTTAGCACTTATTTCTCTATACAAGTTAACATATTACGATATCATGAAATAGTTCTTATGATATCATAATTAACTGTGCAAGTCTACATTAGCATCATCATCATAATATTTATAAAATATCACCGCTTATGGTTCTGAGGTGTTTTTTAGCTCAAGCGTTTATTTATTTCGTTGTTTTTTTTATCTTGTCAAATTTTGATATAGGACTTGGGTTTACGAGATATTGTAACTTCTTTCAATATGTGATAGTAACTTTTTTGTTTATGCTATGTTTAGAGCTTGTCATTCTTAACAAAAACTGAAATATGTTGAAATATCCAAACGTTCTAAAAAATTTAATCTTGATATATTTCCATTTGTAAAAATGTTCAATATGAACTATAAACATATTCTTGCTACTTTGTTTAATGAATAGTAATAATAATTAAGTTATATAATAAATATTATATAATACTTACTTGTTTCTTCTTTAATTGTATTTTTAAAAATGTTGTTGTAAACTATGTAACCGTTTTCCCAAGAGTGGTCGCATATTATTGATTAATCAAACTGTTGTTTTTAAGCTTACGGCTTTGGGCACTTCTATTATAATAGAGAGGTCTCCCCAAAATATTGCATTCATAAAGTATGCTATAGGTAAACACAATTTTGATCGTGAAAAAGTCCGCAAAGTAGCTATCTGAAAAACTATTCTTATTTTAAATTTGTTACCCGTTTTTCTTATTTTTTCTAATAAAACATTAATGTATGAACTTTTGCTGTGGACGTAATTTCCCTTTGTTGTCTGACACAAATTGTTTTACTTTCAATATTCTTAATAACTCTTTCAACAAAATTTGCAGGGTATTGATTACTCATTAGTGCATTTTTTATGAATTTCAATTCATTATTAAAAAATGATCTTTTGAAAAAATCAATTTGTCTCTATCGTATAAACATTTAATTATACCGTTCTTTATATGAATATGATGATTCGAATTTAAATGTACCTAGATATCTGTTAGTGTGCGCCTGTATCTGAAAAACCCTTGTTTCTAAAGAATTGTAATTTTTTTAAATGAAATTATCTATAAAAGCTAATTTGTTATTATCTTCTATTATTAAAGTTTTAATTTTTGAATCTTTATTATTAATTAATTGATTTTAATCCTGCCGTTTTCTTAAATAATCTCCCCATACCAGCTTCCTCGTTTTTCCTTTCAGCAGTTCATGAGTCCGACATTCGTCAAACCATCTTACGCTTGAAAAACTCTGGCTGTTTTGATTACTACGGCCTAAATAGTGAATTGCTAAAAATCGCTATTGAGCCCATTGTTAAACCATTGTCAATTATTTTCAATAAATGTATAGTGGATTCAATTTGGCCTGACTGCTTCAAAGTTACGAGGGTTGTTCTACTTCACAAAAAAGTGACATTAATTTATTAGATAACTTAAGACCCATTGCTATTGTACCTGTGATCTCAAAAGTTTTTGAGATTCTGTTAAAAGATAAACTTTTGTTATATTTTAAAAGTAAGTCTATATTGTCACCTTGCCAATTTGGTTTTCGGAATAACCGTTCCACAGTCGGAGCCCTACTGGAGGTCTTGCAGGATATAGTCCAAGGTCTGGATCATGGGATGAATACCCATGCCACTTTATGTGATCTGTCTAAGGCCTTCGATTGTGTCGATCTTAACATTTTGTTATATAAGTTAGAATATTATGGCATTCGTTCTAAAGAGCTGAACCTTTTCCGCTCTTATCTATCCGATCGTAAACAGTACGTTTCCATTGGTGACTCTGATTCTGAAATTCAGCCTACAATTGCCTGTGTACCTCAAGGATCGGTTCTTGGGCCGATTATATTTCAAATTTATATCAATGACCTGCCTGTTAACATTCAAAAGTCTACATGCATTTTATTTGCGGACGACACCACCTTGTTAACACGTGGTGGCGTAAATGCGAGCAGAAGCAATCTAGACAATGCCAGTATGTGGTTTTCTGCTAATAAACTTAAGCTGAACATAGATAAGACTCGTGATATTACTTTCACTGCTAGTAAAGTCTCTGGCAATGTGGACTGTGTAAAATTGTTGGGGATTTAGTTGGATACACGATTAACTTGGGCTACTCACATAGATCGCCTCTGCTCTAAACTGGCACAATATGTTTTAATCCTGAGGCGACTCCGACCATACGTTGATAATTCCATATTGAAAATGTTGTACTTCTCTTTGTTTCACTGCCATCTAGCGTATGGTGTAGCTCTTTGGGGCAATGCTACACTCATAGATCATTCGTCATTCAGAAGGCAGTTATTCGCCTTATCGGTAATTCCACTGGTAGGGTCCATTGTCGAGAACTATTCATTAAATATAATATTTTGCGTTTACCTTGTTTATATATGTATGAAGCATTATCGTTAGTCCATAAGAGTGTAACTCAAATGCAAACCCATTCAGATGTACATAGCTACAATACCAGATATGCTGGAAATTTTATATTACCTTTTTCTCGTATTAATGTCACTAGAACTAATAAGCTAGATATAAACCTATACAATAAATTTGACTTACTGTAAAGTAAAACGTATTACTCATTTATCAAATGAAGCTTTTCGTAGATTTATCAAATCCTTTCTGTTGCTGCATTGTTTTTATAGTATTGTTGAATTTGTTGAATACTGTACTACTAACACCTATTTACCTCAGACTAGACTATAAATGTACTTCATGTATATAAAAAAGTCAATAAAATTCTATTCTATCCTATTCTATTCTAATACGGTCTAGAAAAACTGATTCCTCAATAGCAGAAGGCCAAATAGCAAAAATATCGCATATGTACATACCTATTCGTCAACTAAAACCATAAAAGTATTTAAAATTAAATGAATAGAATTAATATTACTTGAAGAAGGCTTTTCCAATATGTAGATGTTTACAATTTTTAATTAACTTTTCTGAAACATAAATATTATCTACATTTTTGCGAAGTTGTTCACTAAATGATTAATAATTCTCCTTATAGCTGTTTTACATTGACAATTTATTGATCAATTAATTCATGATCAACAGATTTCCAGCCTCAGATCAGTAATGAGGTTATGTTTATGGAATATGTAAATAATTGTGTGGCGTCGTACTAGTTTTGCATTGTTTTTACTGATTTGTTACTTACAAAAACTAATATTTATATAATATATGTCAGAACGGTACCGCTGTTGTATCACTACAATTATGAGTGGAAATGTGACATTTTTGAAATTTATTTGCTTCTCTGATTCATTGGTAGAACTGATTCATACGTCAAAAAACTTGACAAAGTCTGTAGCAGTGTAAAACCACACTGTTTACCAATAAATTCGTGAATAATTCATGAAGAACTTCGTCAATTTATTGATGAATAAATTGTCAATGTAAAACAGCTATTAGTAACTTACAAACTTTTTTAAAATAGGATTCTAGATGAAAACAATTTTTAGTCTAAGAGCTGAATACGTAGAGGTACATGTGACTCGGTGCAGTCGAAATTACAGTCCATTACAGGTTCTTTTGTTACCGCTGATTTAGGCAATACTACTGTAGATAAAGGAAATACTTTCTCGATTGTTGACATTCGTTTGTGATATGTACGATATTAAATCTTGCGAAGAAGTTAATAAGTTAGATATGAATTGGTCCATCGAGATTACACCATAAAAAATATTCACGAGTCTCCAAAAAAAAAAAAGACATTTGAAAAAATTCGATGTTTCCTATCTGCCTCCTTGCTATTCTATTAGGTTTGTTACGTCAGCAGATGGAAAGAACGCATTATTTTGTGTAAGTATATGGACGAATGGTACTTTATTTGATTTTTAATTGTATTTTATTTTTATTTGGAAACATTGTTTTAAAGTAATTACACACAATAAACACGATAACTTCTTACTGGAAATTAAATTCTGTTCTTTTATTTTTCACTTCCATTAATTTATTTAGTGTACAGAATTATACACTTCGTACCTGGAAAACACGGTAGGCACTGCAAGGTGCAGAGGATAACGACAAAATAAAACTCAGACAATTGATATTCGTTTAATTTAATTGAATTGTTAAATGTATGAGTAGATACCTACACTATTGTGCTTTACATGTTTTCTTAGAATATATAATAACAGTTGTCTTTAAGTTGTGTGAAATAATTTCTGCGTTATTAATTATGGAGTAAAGAATTATATACAGGGTGATTCATTAATAACTGTACATACGCTAACTGGATAATCCTGGGCTGAAAATATGACGAACTGACACATAACGCTTAGATAATATATTTCTCCTTATAAAGTTACAGGATGTTTTATTAAAAAAGTTTTGAATAATTTAAATGATAATAAACTCAACTATAAAACCTATTTCAACTAATGCAGTGCAATCCCATGACAGAAGACACCGACTTGAATAATAATAATAATAATATGACAAATAAATTACATAATAAAATAAAAATGATTATGCAGCCAAGTGTTTAACTTAACTCGAGAAATAATGACTTTACCGCTATGAAAGAACAGTAGGTTAATTGCATAGAAAGTATCGAAGAATTGAAAATTATAACCAAAATAAAAATTCTGCCAGTGGCGTAGAAGTTAGGAATGGTAAACTGCCCCTCTACCCCTGACGTACGCCTCTGGTAGTAGCTAGGAACGATTTTGTAGCATTTTAATATGTTCTAAACTTTATGCCAAGTATGATAGGTAAATATAAATAAATAATATTAGCAGGGTTAAACTAATGAGCAAAAATTATTTAAAATTTTTTAAACAAACACCCTGTAACTCCGTAATGAGCCATACTTTATCTAAGTGTTATGTGCCAATTTTTCATATTTTCAGCCCAGGATTACCCAGTTAGTATATGTAAAATTATTAATGAATCACCATGTATATTTGAAATATTCACTATTTCTTAATGCCTCAGATTTCACTGGAAAATTCTGTGCATGGCAACAATACATACTTCGAGTGCAAATGCACTGAAATGTTGCTCTGGGTGCTCTGTGCAAAATTAATCGATCAACTCTCTCCTGGCTTACCTATGCTACTTTTTGCATAAAAGTGTAAAAGGTATAAGCAGTTTTCATTATCTGCAATAAAAATTATAGATTGAGATATGCACTTTTTATATTACGTAGTACTAACTTAACTTTATTGAATTTTAATGAGAATATACTAAGGAGCAATTTGTAAATGTTATTCAAACTTTTTAAAAATTGTGTACTGACATATAATTCCGATTCAAATCCGTACAAGAATGGAAGAAAGGAGTTTTTCTTCTAATTATTTTATAAAAAAAGTTTATATTAACACATGTGCAATAATATAGGGTGTAATTTTTTGTTTTGTTTTTCTAATCTTAAACGAATCTTATTTTTCTGAAATTTCCTGCGATTAAACTGCCTATTAAAGAACATGATTTACAGTAGACTAAATATTAATCACCTCACCAAGGGCATGTAGACGATAATATTCAATTAAATAAAAATAATAGGTTGGCCACTGATTTCAGTTTCAGGTTTGTGGGGGAAAATGCTATGCTTTATTAAAAATTAAAAATATATTTCAATATCCATAATTTATTTTAAGAATTAATAGCTAAATTAATTACTAAAAAAGAACGCCATTGGGCATGATGCAAACGTCTACTTCTACTAATTGGCTCCCTAACCCGGTCCCAAAATAATTTAACAATGTTACAAGAATCTACTGTTCCATCCTGGCACAGTACAAAAGATTTAAGTCTGGGACTAGAGCGGCCAAAGTTGCAGATTTCTTCACCAGATCCATAGATTGGATATTTATTATTAAGATAACGGTTAGATTAAAATTGATGAGGCGGAGTTCTGCGAAGTTGTTATGGATTGTTTTCTGACCAATCTACATTTTGTTTAAACGGGCACATAAAACGACAACTGTAGGTATTGGTCGGACCAAAATCCACAATGACTAGAAGGAGTTCACACTCAACGACAGAAAGTAAATGTTTCCTATGGCATTATTGGTGGACACCACATATTTTATAAACGGAAATTTGACCTGTGAACGATATTCATTACTTTTGCCAGAACATATTTTTCCAGAGCTTCGACGATTACTCCGGAACTAACAATCCCAATTTACCGGCAGTACAAATATGGTTTCAACATGTTGGGGCTCCTCCACATTTTGTACGTGTGGTACGGGCATATCTAGTTGAAACTTTTCCTGATAAATGGATTGGACGCAGAGGGAAAATTGAATGGACAGCTGGGTTTCCCGATATGACTCCGCTTGACTTTTTCACATAAAAAATGTAGTCTACAAAAATAGGTCGCAAAATATCGAACAGTTGTAGGAAAGGATAAGGCATGAAATTTCTACTATTCTTTCCAACAGCTTTTTAGATTCACTAAAAAATTTAGTTCAGCGAATTTATTACTGTCAGGAGGTAAATGGTGAATACTTTGAGCACCTTATAAAATAGAATTCCAAAGAAAATATTTGTTGTTTATTAAAACGAATTATCTCTCTTTTTATATTCTGGCATAAATATTGTTTTCATAAAACTTAAAATATCCAGGACATTCATAAAAAAATACATTTTTCAAAATAAATATTTGAATATATCTCTATAAATTTGAGAATAGTAAAAAGTTACTTTCAATCGATATCTGAAAATTTAAATACATGATGTAGTTTAGAATTTCTGGAAGATTTGAAATATGGAATAATATACAGGGTGTTCCATTAAAGAAAAAACAACTTTGTTTCGTCATGACTTTTTGATCCTTTTTTCTTTATTGTAATTATATTTCGCAAACCCTAAAACGTTTGTGTCTTATGATTTTTCGATAATTGTCTTGTCTTACTTTAGAAAATAATCTACCGTTTCCATACATATCAACGACCCAGTATATGACAGAACATTCCAAATTTCTGCTCTGAATTATATTCAAAGCGTTTTAACAACTATTCATCTTTTTTACTTACTAGTAGAACAGTTCTATTATTAATGATGTGATAATTTGCAGCCCTTATAGAAACACCTTCCTGACTCCTCATCATCATAATCAGGAAATCGTTTCGCAAATGTTGCAGTTTCGGTAGGCACCATTTGCACTCAGAATATATAGTCTCTGCTGTTGCTTCTGACTAAAAATAATTATAAAGTGTGCTTATTTAATGTTGCGTATAACTTTAGCAATTCCTTGCCAAAAATTACGAGGGAATTTTCCATATAAATTTATTTCCCAAAACATCGAAGTTAAGGGATGTTTTTGTGAGAAATGTAATAAAAACTGAATTTTTGACCCATCCCTTTAAAGGGGTGTAACTTTGATAACAGTCTTTTTTGAAAATAAGTTTATGTAGAAGAGTGGTGCCTACTTTTTCGCAATATTAAATATGTGACCATGTCTAATTGCTTACAGTAATACATACCTGGTTCATCATTACTTGCGCGGGAAAGCCATATACCAAAAAAGATTCTGTGAGTACACACAGTATTGTTGCAAACGTTCTTAATTGATCCAATAAAACCGATTCGCTGAAAAAGATTATTTATAACAAAACTCACTGAGGTGAATGAAAATATATTTGCAGGTAATAATTCTAAGCCGTTAGGCTACACAGGGCGCATTGTTGCTATGTTTTACACTGAGAGAACAAGTTCTATATTGGCACTTTTATTTTTTTCAAATGGGACATGTGAAATATATGGTTAAGTGGTTAATTTTGTTTAAAAATGACGGAATCGGAATATCGGAATCAGATGATATCCAATAAAACCGATTCGCTGAAAAAAATTATTTTTAACAAAAATCATTGAGGTGAATGAAAATATATTTGCAAGTAATAATTATTTTAAATCGTTTAGATTACAAAGGGCGCATTGCTGCTATGTTCTACACTGAGAGGATAGTTCATTATTCGCACTTCTTATTTATTTCTAATGAGACATGTGGAATATTTGGTCAAGTCAAGTTAAATTTGTTTAAAATTGGCCGCTTGTTTATAACGCCAAACGTTATTGCAAGAACTAATAACTATGAGAATCAGATGGTATAGATTTAAAAAAAAAGAAATGGTTTTATATGTACTGATAATTTACGTTAATCATTTATTAGTCCTGATTTCTTTTTACTACATAAATTAATATAAATTATAATATTTATTTTTATGTTTTAGTTTGTCAACATTTGTGGCACAAAAGCAAATCGAGCAGTTGAAACCTTTGAATTTACCTCTTTTGCTGCAGTCGAATTAGAGTTTGAACGTAGAACATTATTAGTAGACATTTTATTACAGTTTATGACCGGGAAGAGTATGTAGAATGATAATATCTGATAGTAACTCGAAAGAAGTGACGCTAAGTTGGCAAATTGCAAATTTACATGTTTTTTCACTTTTTTACTGTCTAGGAAAGTCTAGACGACCTATTGGTCATTTTATGTTGCAGGCAATTAATTGCCTATTAAAGTATCTAAAGTCATATTTCACTGTAAAACTGTTGTTAACTGTAAAATAAAGGTTAAACGCGGGAAAATCAATTTCCGAAAATTGCGCATTATTGGAAAAAGAGATGGACGTTGCTGAAATTTATGGAAAAGACGGTCAATTCGGAGACCAAAATGTGTGCTAAAGGCCGTTTCGATTGACCGTGAAATTGTTGCTCCAGGTATTTGTTAAATAATTCGTTTATTTTTATGCTAATAATTGTCTGATATGTCCAATAGTTAATTAACAAATTAACGTTATAGAAAAAATATTTTGGGAGCAAGAGGCGTAGGTGACTTTAAATTACCGTAAACATAAGCTCTATTTAATGCAAAAAGAGCGAATTCCCGAGCGGCTGTTGCCTGACTCTGGGACAATTTGTTTATAACGTTGTTCTGCATGTCCTACTCTTATACTTAATTTTATCTTTTTGAAATTTTTCTTTTTCGATACGTTTGTTAGGATCAATTAGAACCTATGTCTACGATATTATCTTTTAAACATTACTAACATAACTTTAACATTTAGTATTTAAACAATTAGTTGCAAAAAAAACAAACAAAATTAATTAACCTGGACCAAGGATTTCACGGACAATCGAATCGGCCTTTGGCACACATGTTGGAATTTGGACTGACTGTATTTTCCAAATTTCAAATCAAATTTCATCAACATCCATCGCATTTTGCAAAAATAATGCGCAATTTTCGAAAACTGCTATTTCCGCGTTTGAATTTTATTTTACAATTAACAAATTAGTGAATAATGAATTGTAGGTAATTTAATTGCCTACAACATAAAATAACCAATGTTCCCATAGGTCGTCTAAATTTTCGTGGGCAGTAAAAAAGTGAAAAACACGTAAATTTGACAATTATTTGCAATTTGCCAACTTAGCGTCACTTCTTTCGAATTACTTTTTTGATGTTATCATTCCACATACCCTTCTCCGTCATACAGTGCAATAAAATATATACTATATATTACACATTTTTGAGCAACAAATACATTATCAGCGTGGCAAGATGGCCCGTATCGCAAACGCGATTCTACCTAGTTACAATAATTGATCAATGGTCAGAACTTTTCTGATATTTCGAAATTGATATGATACTGAATTTAACTTAATTACTAATTCGTTACATTGATTATTCCAAGTTAGACACTCATCCAGGGTTAATCATAGAAATTTTACAAGATTTGTGTTATTAATTAGTGTATTGTTAACATTAACATCAATACTATTACAAAGCTTTTGTCTATTGTGAAATCTTATAACCTGCGTTTTATTAATATTTAATAGTGATGACTAAACCAAACTTACGTTACTGTTGCATTATACATAGTTATACATATCATGGAAATGTTAGTCACCATCAACAACGCAACTGGCACACTTAATATTGTATTTAATTCGTCGACGTACCTGGAAAAAACTAAATTATTTTTTGTCATTAATGAATAGAAATGAAACAGAAAATATAGGTATTATACATATTATTATCTTTTTAAGCAATAATTAATAGGTGTTAATGGGTATTAAGGAAAATATATTGTCATTAAACTGCTGTAGTTGAAGTCACCATTGATTTTCTTAACAGTTTTAATAAAAATATCAAATGTTTCACAACGTTTATAATAATGTAGACGAGTTTGATAATTCCCTCCCAAAAGTTCCACAAATCACTCACGCTAACGTTAACTTAAATACCTGAGGAGTCACAAAAGTAATACGATTTGATGTACAAACAATTCAACGACAAGTGTGTTCTCATTCCTTATTTTTTCAGAAAAGATAAACCATATGAAATCGTGGAGCCTTTGATTGGAATATTTCTTATTGAAAATTTACTGATAGCTGAAAAAGATATCGATCTTAAATAATTTTAGTAGGAAAATAAGAAAAAATTGAAGGAACTTTTTTTACTCAGATTTTTTTATAGAAAACTGCCAATATCTCAATGAAGATACATTTTTTTGAAAAAACTTTAAAATAAAAGTACCTATTTCAAAATTAAATTTTCTACAAAATCGCTCCACTGAAAGGTTTCGAATTTCCCAATAGTTTCCCCGTATTGTTACGAACTTATTTTCGTCTTACTATTTCATTTAAATTCATATCAGTCCCTATTAAAAATAGCTGGGTAATCGTGTAAACACCAATGGAATTGCAATCTCCCAACCACAAATGAAATCTTTAAATTAGAGTATTTATTTTTTTATTTTAAACTAATATTATGGTATGGTTTAACTTGTTATATTTTTCCCAAAGCATTCTAATCTGTTCATTCAATTGTCGTCGGTAGGTAAATATGAATTTCCCTGTAGCTTTACGGCCGAACGGACAATTTCTTTACATTTTTTTTTTTTGGTTTCAGTCATACCTAACTTCTTTCTGTTCTCTTTGTCGCGAGATAAAAGAGAATTGTCGATTTAGCAGCCAGCGTGTGCTCTCGCAACGATAGAATATCGCCTTTGCGGATCTTGCTGTAGTTGTGGCCAAAATTAGTTTTAGTTCTGGTGAATTCAGTGTCAACAGTTGTTGGTTGGATTTATGCCCATAAAACTGGACATAAGATACCATTCACCACGAGGCTGCTCTAAAACAAATGTAGGCTAGGCTAGGTAGGCTAAGCTTTCAATTATGTTTACTAAGACAGGACAAAAAAATTTGACGAAAGCTCACACCCAAAAACTAGACTTCACTTGCTTAAAGGTTTTTGATGCGCAGAATCCAAATCCGGCGTCAGAATTGCTCATATACGTCACATTTCCGAGATATCCTAACCTAAAAGTCCAGAAAACACGTTTTTTGCTATATTTGAGCGAATTTTTTTCTAATAACGAATCATGCCCTCTAAAACTACCACTCTTACCCTTTAAAACGTTTTTTTCAGATTTGAAAAATCTTTTTTATTCGCGGAGATATCATTGAGTGAAGTTAGGTACTTTAGCGTTTTCGGCTTTAGCTGTTGCCTGGTGGCCAAAAACACAACAGACAGCAGCTAAACAGAAGCTCAGGCAGGTGCAAAAAATCCGTGCTAGGAAAACGGTGGCCATCTGAGGCCTCGCCTACATCAGACCACCTTTTTCTCCTTGGTAGGTTGGTTGACGGCTATGCCGTCAATTCTTGTTGGTACCGGTGAGTACACAGGTAAGCTACACCTGTCCACCAAGGGGGGTGGTTTTCGGCAAAACATTTTTGTAGGGCATTTCTAAAGTATATAGGTTATACAAAAAAAATGAACCTCGAAATAATGCCGTACAAAAATAGCAATACCGCAAGCCAAGAAAATTTTTGATTTTCTGAAAATGTTCGCCCGGTTTTTGGTGATTTATACTATACTACAGTACGACATTTATACTGCAAGTCTCGGATTGATACGTAGATAACTTTTTTAGTGACACAGTATTCATTAGAATTCGTATATAAATACTTACATTTAAAACAGTAATATAATATTTGTTTTGAAGTAACAGTACCTTCGCATTTGCGTATTTGTAACTTCTGTTACAACTGTTTGAACAATTTATTTATGCAAAAATTGTGATGAAGCCATTGGCATACAATATACAGGGTAGCCCATCGAAAACGTACCACAAGGCATAACAGGGTAGTAAAGAACTTTTCGGCAAAATCCAAAAACAGTTCAAATTTGTTTCTGAGTGGGACAACTTTTGGCTCAAAAAGCATACCAAAATCTTCAACCCCCTAAGTGGGGATGCTATCCCCTAAATGTTTTCAAATGGGAATGGGGGTCAAGTGGGGGGTCATTAGAAAGGGCTTTTAATTCTCTATACATCGATTCTTACTTTTTGAAAATCGATTCATTATTTTAGAAAATATGCAGCTTTGAAAATACGAACAATATTTTTGACGAGAAATGCGAAAATCGATTTAATTTTACTTCAAAACTTACGGTATTAGTCAAGTAAATGCTGAAAATGTTGTCCGCCAACTTGCATACAATGATACAGGTTGTCTTCAAACCGTTGTCGAACATTCTGGAGCACTTGCGGTGTTACTTCGCGACATACATTAATGATTCGTCCTCGCAGATCTTCCAAGGTATCAGGTGGAGTGCTGTAAACTTTGCTTTTAATGTGCCCCCAGAGAAAGAAATCTAAAGGATTTAAGTCGGGTGACCGAGGGGGCCACTCAATTGCACCTCTTCGTCCTATCCAGCGTCCTGGAAACGTCTCATTTAGGTAATTGCGCACATTGAGCGAGTAATGTGGAGGAGCTCCGTCTTGCTGGAAAATCAGTTCGTGTTCATTGTAAGCAGGGTCGTCCTCTATGATATTTGTTAGAGCTGGGTCGATGACATTTTGTAGTAAATCCAAGTACATATCGCCTGTCAAATTTCCAGGAAGGAAAAAAGGACCTACAATGGAATTTCCAAAAATACCTGCCCATACATTCAACTTCTGGGGGTGTTGGGAGTGTGTCTCATGGAAAATCCTTGGATTGGTATCAGCCCAGTAACGACAATTATGGCGATTCACTAAACCATTCAAGAAGAACGTACACTCGTCCGAAAAACACACATTAAAGAGGAAATTATCGTTTATCGCTCGTTCAGTCATTATTTCGCAAAATTGCAAACGACGATCAAAATCGTCTTCATTTAGCTCTTGCACTAGCCGAATCTTATAAGGATGGAATTTGTATTTTTTTAATATTCGTTGGACACTTGTACGACTCACTCCTGTCGCAGTAGCCAATTGCATTGTACTCAGCGTACTATCCATTGCCACTTGCCCCAATACCGCTATTTCCGTAGGTTCATTTAGTACCGGATTTTCAACCTGCCTCTTTTTGTTATGAACGGAGCCAGTTTCGCGAAATTTGGCCACCAATTCGCGAACAATTTTTCCAGACGCATGTTTCTCAGGATGCCGTTGGTTGAACAGTTCGGCGACCCGATTTCCGCATTCATTGTTTTTGAAAAAAAGCTCAATAATTTCTACTCTTTCTGGAATTGAGTACACCATAATTAATCAATTTAAAAGACTCGGCAGTATTGGTACTCTTCAACTACAAGTCACAAGACAGTTATCTAGCAACTTCTTGTGGCCTATCTAAATACGAAACAAAAAGCGGACAATTTTTTGCTCACCAAAATCAGGCTAAAGAATTCGCAAATCAGAAAAAAAAAAGCGAATTCTTTTGAAGGAATTTACCAAGCTAATACCGTAAGTTTTGAAGTAAAATTAAATCGATTTTCGCATTTCTCGTCAAAAATATTGTTCGTATTTTCAAAGCTGCATATTTTCTAAAATAATGGATCGATTTTCAAAAAGTAAGAATCGATGTATAGAGAATTAAAAGCCCTTTCTAATGACCCCCCATTTGAACCCCATTCCCATTTAAAAAAATTTGGGGGACGGCACCCCCACTTAGGGGGTTGAAGATTTTGCTATGCTTTTTGCGCCAAAAGTTGTCCCCCTCAGAAGCAAACTTTACTTGTTTTTGGATTTTGCTGAAAAGTCCATTACTACCCTGTAATGCCTTGCGGTACGTTTTGGGTGGGCTACCCTGTATATTTAAAATTAATAAAAACAATTTAGAAGTGCAGTGGTTACAAAAACAACTTTAAGATTGTAGGTTATAAACATGAATAAAAGCACATATTTTATACGCCGAAAAGAAAAAAGAGACAGAGAAAGAAGATGTTTCGATGGCCAGCTAGAATCTCGAAGCGATAATTTTAATTTTAAAATAAAAATAATTCCAAATTTTTAAAAAAATATTCGAATGCACATTTTTTAATAATAAAATTTTGGATTTTAAAAAAAATTTACTTTTGTACTTGTAAAAAAAAATTATTAATATACCTATAAGCTTTTCAAATTTATAAAATTAATAAATTTTATATCGACCTATGGTTTTTTAACGACATATTACTTAAAAATGATTTTACATCTTAAATAATGTTTTAGCAACAATGCCGACCATTTTTCACTGATCGGAAACCATAAGGGTCAGAATATAGGTGTTTGCATCAGGGGTTTCTCACTCCTGTATCGACAAATATGTACGTCATTACTGAAAAATATTTCTATATGATTGTAAGTCTCATTATAAAAAGGCCGTACAATAGTAAATAATTTGTATTAAGGAGAAAATAGTAGTAAAAATAAAATCAATTCTTGTAGGTAATATTTATTTGCAAAAATATATTTCAAGCCATTTAGAACCATATTTTTTGTACGGCATTTTGTTTTTGTTAATTATGGTTGTCATTGTATTATTAACAAAATATATTAATGCCGTACAAACATTTTTCACCAGCTTTTCAGAGGGAATTTAATTTTCATATAGTAAGCACATGTTTCATGAAAAATGTACGGCACGGTTAAAAATGTCATTATTTTATAAAATAGAATTAAAATTAATGAATTTGATGTTAGTTCAAATCATACGCTACTTAACTAATAAAGGGTTGCTCCCTGTATTCCTAACCCCTGAATCAGCAAGTACGTACGGCGTCGCTTAAAAATTTATCTATGTATCGATCCGAAACTTGCAGTATAAATGCCGTACTGTAATAAATCACCAAAAACCCGGCCAAAATTTTCTGAAAATCAAAAATTTTCCTGGCTTCCGGTATTGCTATATTTGTACAGCATTAGATCGAGATTCATTTTTTTTATAACCTATATACTTTAGAAATGCCGTACAAATATGTTTTGCCGAAAACCACCCCCCTGGGTGGACATGTTTAGCTTACCTCTGTACTTACCTGTACCAACAAGAATTGACGGCATAGTTTCGCATAGTTTCTAAAGTTATTGTTACATGTGGTAGTTAGGCATGATGACAGTAACCAAGAATTACAAAATAGTAAATACTTCTGAACATCATAGAACAGTTTTTCAAAATCTGTCATCATGCCTATTCATGCTAGGTCAAATGACCCCTTGAAAATTTCTGATGGGCTTGTAGTCTATTATGACACCGTAGAAACGTAAAAAGGTAACATTTATCTAATAAAGGTTGGGCAAGTTAGGATGATTTTATTTTTGTTAATGATAGAGAGATAGTTGACATTAAATACAAACTTCAAACCATCTTTAAGGGCTACAGTGGTGTAACGGTTTTAAAGGATCATTATTAATGTAGGTAAGGTAGATGTAGGTAAAGTATTGTGTTACTAGGTTGTTACCGCACTCGCCATTGGTTCGTTTCGCAATCTTCAATCGTACGGTAAAATTTTGGTTACCAGACTTATTATGTAATACACTCTTATTGCACAAGTCCTTATAAATGCTAATTTTTACACTGGAAAATTTCATGCAACCTATTCCAAACAGTAAGTTAAAAGTAAGTTAATTTAAAATGAATCAGACTAACCTCATAAGTAACTGTTGATGTTTGACTATCTTCTTCATGTTCCGAACATACACTTCAACATCCTGGTCATTTTCGATATCCTTAAGATTGAGATCCCTAACCTTGAAATTTACTAGTCTAAATTGAATAGCAGCCAAAAGTATGACAGAAGATACAAATATATTGAAAGAAATAAAGAGAAACGCGCTACATATAGTTACGTAAACTTCGGCGATATAAAGTAATGGAAATGGCATATAATAAGGTATAAAGCAGTTAAATACAGAAGGGTTTGTCGAAAATAAGGGGGGCACTATATATGCAGATACGGCGAGAACTACGAAACTTTTATACAACCTTTCTATTGCTTTCAAATATCGTATTAAATACGTTATTTCCTTATCTACAATATCGACTTCCCAAAATTGTTCCTTGAATTCCAGAATTTGTTTGACCGTTTTAGTACCGAAAGCAAGCGCCAAATATTTAACAAATATCTGTAAAAAGAATATAGTTATTAATGTTATAATATTAAAAAATATATAGAAAATGAACTTACTATATTAAGTGCACTAATATATTCTATACTTAGTAGATTTCTATCGAGATAACACTTGAAAATAGATAGGGACATAATCCAGGCTGCTAATGAGTTGTTGAAGGTCACACGCCATTTTCTTATTGGGCGGTTAGGATCTACACCGAGAAGGAGAAATGCTTTTAAACAGAAATTATTCTCCATTTTGCAGCGCCTGCTGTTATCAGAATGAAGCAAATGGCGTTCACCAAATGGTCTGTACGTTACAACGATTACGC
Organism: Anoplophora glabripennis; assembly: GCF_000390285.2. Classification (NCBI taxonomy): domain Eukaryota; kingdom Metazoa; phylum Arthropoda; class Insecta; order Coleoptera; family Cerambycidae; genus Anoplophora; species Anoplophora glabripennis. Next base: position 70,168 of record NW_019416319.1, read on the forward strand.
ATTTAACGACGGTCATTTAAAATCAACGCCCACCTATTCAAAGATTTATATAAACTACAACTGCAACATTAAATATTGATCTAAGTGGAATAATTGAAATACTGAAGTATATACATTACATTAAAGACTGGTACAATTTTTTATTACTTTAACTATTTATACTATATTTAATATTGAAGCTACGACACAGTTTATAATTATTGTCGTCTTTCACCATCTTTACTTCGGAAATTACCCCTAAATGCATTTTTACCGAGATTTACATGTATTGCCTGAGGTGCTGGGAGTGTCGTCTGTTACTCGTCGATAAAGGGGCCAGTCGAGATGTTCGAGTGTGGAAACGATTTAATTTGTTTTATTGTCTTCTTCCATTCTGGAACATCATCGAGATAGCACGGTTTCCTGGAGTCTTTCAACTGCGCCTTGTTGCATATAATGTTTTCTGCCGACACTTCGAGTACAGTACTCTGGTATCTACATTATTTTTTTTAGGCTCTGCTTTGCCGAGCACTAATTTCAAGGTCTCCTGTGAGAGAGAACCTGAAATATTTAGAAGCTTCGAGGGGCTTGTGTAGGCCTTCTACGAGTACCTATGAATTTGGAAAGCTTCTAGGCGCTTGTTGTATCCTTGGAATCTTCAATGTGCTGGTAAAAAAATTTTTTTTTTAATAAAGCTTATTGACCTGCAGGGTTTTATACAACGCAAAATGACAATAATTTATAACATACTGCATATACTGGTCAGGTTCCGTTTCTGGTTATTGAACTGGAAGGCATTTGGATTGACATCCCATCGTACTCTTCGATGGGTCCGCAAAGATACATGGCCTTTATAAATGATTAAAAGCCACGTGACCAGTACCTACTTAATCAAATAATAATAAATTAAATTTCGGTAAAATTAAATCAATAATATCAATATTACATTAAAACATAACATTGTTACTTGACTATATAATATTTGTTTCGCTCTTTGCTTGTTTATATGCTGTAGTTAGTTTTTCTATACAGGGTGTGGCGTCTTTAGTGCAGAAAAAATAAAATGCAGATTACTAGGAATATATGCAATAAAAAGGCCTTATATAAGAAATTCATATATCCACGTTTTGTCAAGAAAATTGAACATCAATTTTGTAGCGAAGAAATAAATCTTAGTACGGTCCTGGTCAAAAAATGTCATACCATTCGATTAACATCAGCGCACGCTTGCCGAACCGAACTAACAGAGAGTCAAGCCTTTGCGCAAATCAGTGTTGCCAAATTAAAATGTATGAAATACACACAAAAGAGATAAAATGATTTAATGCAATAATAAATAATTTTGTCCAGTTTAATACAATCCTCTCGTTTTAATTAAAAGGAAAAATAAACATAAAATTCAATTGGTTATTTCACTGTAAATGATAATGTGCAATCCCAGACAAGAGGTTTGTAGAAACAAAGTACATGGTGTTACAGAAAAGAATACTATTATTTAAGCAAGTGATAGGTTGGATCACTACAAACAAAAAAGATTCAAACTTACCGCTATCGTTCGGTAGTAGTAAATGTATTATTGTTGCCCTCACTATCCATTGCCGATTTAGTTAAAACAATAACTTAAAAAATAAAAAATAAGAAACGTCTTTAATAAACACTTAACGTCTGAAGAAGTAGAAAATAGTAGAAGCGCGATCTTTCTGACACAACTTAGCAACAATTTACCCGCAAGTGCCATCACAAAATATATAATAGAGGTGCCATGCCGTGCAGAGTGCGGACTAGTTCAATGTTTTTTGTGCTATGTTAAATAGGACCGGCATTAACTTTTTGTCATTTCTTGTAATTTTTTGGAAAATATTTTTGATAATCAAATCTCATAATCGCCTTATTATCATACATTATTTTACTTCATTTATTGTCAAGAGCCTAGGTTTTTAATTTTCTGCATTATAGACGCCACACTCTGTATATTGTAATTTCTGTTTCCTTGATGATGAAACAAGTAAACAAGTAAACAAGTAAAAGATGTGACAAAGTGCCATCTAGTGGCCACTACTACTAACTGTACCTATAGTACAGGCCACTTTTTGCCATTTTTGGCCTCTTTGCAGGTCTCAGGCAGTTAATAACTGTGGCCACTGGCAGTAGCAGTAGCACTTAGCTACAGCTTTTACGGATTTCATGGATTTAAGGAATCAAAGCAGGATCGTTCGTTGATTGTTGTATCTGTGGCATCCTGATGAGGACTAAGAAGTCCTAAACCGGCATATGTCTGGGGTTCGAAGATGGAATAATATGAGAAATTAGTAAACTATGTTATTAAGGCGCCACCCGGTTTTGCAACCCCGGATGTTAATTTTACCCTATGCGGTGGTCTTTATTCGCTACGGTGCCTTCAATCTTAATACACCTTATATACCAAAAAAACAGGAAAAAAGCAGGTCCACTAAAATGAAACTCATATGTATACTTATTATACCAGAGTATACATCTGTTGGAATCACTTTATTATAGTTTGGGGAGCGCACCAGACGTCGATCAGTCCAACGTCGACAAAGTTCAATGGCTAGTACGCATTTCGTGCCTACTGATCTGGTAACAAGGGTTGTTTTGGGTCTTATAGGTTAAATGTCACGTCAGAAAATAGATATAAACAAAACAAATATATACAAATCTAACAGATTGCGAAAAGCGAAGTTAAAAATAGATTTCCCTTTACTACAGCGCTGTACTAGATTGTTTACACAGGTAGGCCTACTATGTGTAAAAAAATTTATATATTAGATGGATATTTGTAAAAGGCGTGACTAATGGTAACTAACGATACAAAAGTGAAGCTTTAAATCTACGAAGTGCAAAAACTTAAAAGCTACCAACAATGTACGAAATTAAAATTAGGCTTATCTGGAATGAGTGCGCAGGTTATTCTGATGAACCGCTCCAGGTTAAGTTATCACGAGGTGGTATAACTCCGGGGTATGACAGGTTCCGTCACTAAATACTATTTCCAGAAAGACGGTAGGGTGCATCAAAACCAAAGTGTGGCTTCGGTGTATTGTAAAGGCTACGGCAGCTTTAGCTCGATAGGCGGTGTCGAGTAACCAATGCCGGTAAACGGGAACCAAAAAGGTCGAGAAGAAAACAGAATCAATCAAAAGAAAAGGGGAGAAAAGGCCTAGGTTATTGATCGGCCTTGAAGTGAACTAAGGCTTAGAAAATTCTTCCGCAATTTGCGTACGGCACACACGTGGCCCGAAATATCTTCCAAGAAGAGGAAGAATTTTTCCGATCATTCGACCAATTCCTTTCTCAGTTCTTTAGGGGAATTTTAGACCAATATGTTGGTACGACGATTAAGGAAGATGACAATTGGTGGATAAAATCTGACAGCCATTTTCAAACCAAAACAGAAAACTGAGGTTAATATTTATTTATTTAATTGGATGGCGGGTGTAGTTTTATTTGCAGATAATATGACAAGACTCACATATAAGTAGATGGTTTCCCGGTGATTCTACCCTAGGAATAACGTATCCATATAACCTCTATTCCTTGTATTAATGCTTTCACAAAAGGAAGTGCTAATCAGAAACCAGGAAAGAAGATTGGTTGGTTTTGGTACCTAAAAGAATTGTTATAAGTAAATTTTCAAAGTGTAATACTTACTATAACAAATTATAATGTAATTTATAAAATACATCTCTAAAAATAATCGAATCAAGATGCACGGCAGTGCATCGTGCCAAGTTCACTCGCTCAACATTAATGCAAAATTACTATGTTTCATAACCCCCATTTTCCATATCATCATCAAACTCCCTCCTCGCTATCGCATCTTCAGCTGAAATTAATAATTTAATAAAGTTAATAAATCATCAAAGTCGAATTCAAAATTACCTTCCGAATTATCACTATTAAGGATCAAGGACAACGTCTTTGACAGATGGTGGTAATTGTGGTCCTACAAACCATTTAAATTCATATTTAGATCTGTTTAATATCCGTCTTGGACTTTCTGCTGCCAGTTAGTATGGATGAAATAAAGTAGCATACGTCCATATATTTGCAATATAAAGCGTCTTTTTCATCTGCTAGCGTAATTTGACATAGCAAGGAAGCAGGAAGCATCGAAGTTTTTCAAATGTTTTTTTTTTTTTTTGGAAATGCTCATGAACATTTTTTATAGTGTAATTTCGATGGAACAATTCATATTTCAACTCATGTCAATAATCGAGAAAGTATTTTCTTTATGTGCAGCAGTATGCCTAAATCAGCGAATGCTTTTTGATATTCTATTTATATTATATATGGACGCTGTTTTGTTTTCCTAAAAAACGCAGGGTTGTAATCGCATTATGTTAATACATGAAATCCCGGAGATCCTTTGCACAATTCTAATCCCAGGGATTCATGAAGCGCATTTATACAGGGTGGTCCGAATTTTATGCAGGAAACTTCGAGGACAGATAGATCTCTTTAAAATAATAGGAGTTTGCCTTATAAACATAGGTCTGGAACAGCCTCGTTTTAGAGATACAGGGTGTTGAAGTTGTTAAATAAAAATTTATTTTTTTTATATCTCGGGAATCTATGAACCGATCTCAATAAAATTTGGTACAAATAATGTACGATAGTAGGCCTTGCATTACCTAAAATATGAGCTCTAAAGGTTTAACCAGTGGTGTACAACTGGACAGGGGTCACGCCCTTTTTATTAAAAAAACCTACGCCACTGTATTGTTTACAAGTTATTGTAACGGATTTATATTCTAATGCACTAAATACGTAAAAAAGTTAACTTGAATTTTTTCCTTAAGGTTCACCATTTTCAAATAATTCATACAAATACAATCCCCTTGTAGCAGACACTTCTAATCATAATATTACAAAAATACTTATGTTTATGCTTAAAGGTAAGTGCAATTTGTAAGCACATCAACAAAATTCTTTCCACATCACTTGTGAGGTAGTGATCCTGGTGTGTTTTAGTTTTCCCTGGAGGCATTATCTTTACAAATAAGAACAATTTAAATCAAAATAATAATAAAAATACATTTACCAAGCAACAACAACTAAACAAGAAACAAAATTAACGTTACGTATTTACAGCAATTGTTTAAAATGCGAACCACCCACATTGATGCATTTCTGACATCTATTAATGGAATTAATTGAAGCTAATATCATGTGGTGGTTTTCTTTTAATTCATTATACCCGTCTTCTATTCGCTGCAGCAGTTGTGGTCTAGTATCTATTGGAGTAGAGTAAACTTTTCAGGTAGGTCACCCCAAACATAGAAGTCCAGGGAGTTTAAATCTGGCAATCTGGCTGGCCAAGACACTGGACCCTCGGCACCATTATGGTTGACATTGGCATTTGGTCTTCTACCTATCTATCATCTCATATAATTTTCATTAAGCCATTCTTGTATTATTCTCCTAAAATGCGCAGGAGTACCATCCATTTGTGTCCAGCTATTTTGTTGTATATTTAATGGAACATCCTCTAATAATTCAAATAGATGGTTTTCCAGAAAGCTTAGAAATGACTCCGAATTTCATGAGGATTTTCTTGTGGCCAAATATCCAGATTGTGAAAATTCACTACCCCTCGCCTTGTGAACGTAGCCTCATCGGTCCAAAGTATTTCTAGTAAAAATTCAAACAACCACTGATAAAAATTCCGGCGTCTTTCTGAATCTCCCGGAAGTAAATTTTGCACAGGTTGTAAATGGTACGGATTTCTGCCATCCTTACGTAGAACTTTTCAAATTTTCGATTTTCTACCCCAAGTTGCCGAGACGTTATTCGTGTACTTACCCGAGGATAGTCGTCAAATGCTTTTAAAATTTCATGTCTGTGCTTTTCATTCCTTTGTCGTGATTTTCCAAACATTCTTTTAATCCAAAAAGATGAAAGCGATGAGTGCAAAAAATGTTGTTGATGTGCTTACAAATTGCACTTACTTTTAAGCATAAACATAAATATTCTTGTAATATTATGGTTAGAAGTGTCTGCCACAAGGGGATTGTATTGATATGAATAACTTGAGAACGATGAACTTTAGGGAAAAAATTCAAGTTACCTTTTTTACGTATTTTGTGCATTAGAATATAAATTCGATACAATAGCTTGTAAAAAATACAGTGGCGTAGTTTTTTTTATAAAAGAGGAGGTGACCCTGTCCGGTTGTAAACCACTGGTTGAATCTTTAGTGCTCATATTTTAGGGAATACAAGGCCTAAAACATTATCTGTACTAAATTTTATTAAAATCGGTCGATGAATTCCGGAGATATAAACAAAAAATAATTTTTTTTAACAACTTCAACACCTTATATCTCTAAAACGAGGCCGTTCCAGACCTATGTTTATAAGGCAAACACCTACTATTTTAAAAAGATCTATCTGCTCACGAAGTTTCCTGCATAAAATTCGGACCACCCTGTATAAATAACCTGACGATTCAAAAAGATACTGCGACATTCTTTGACTCAAAAGAAGACGATCTGACCTAACTTCTATTAAGAAAAAATGTCTGGCTCCTCTGCTATTGATTGTCAAAGTTCTTGAAAAAAATTATGTTTTTTTGTAGTATCTGGAGAATTTTACTATGGATTTTAATGAAACTTGCAGTGGACTTGTTCCAAAGTAAGGCTCATGTTTTGATGAAGCATTCGCGTCCATCCGCCTTGGGCTAGTGGTAAATTCTTGAGTGTCTTGGTACAAGAATTACCAGAATTTTTTATTTGGTCACGAATCAATTCATTTTTTGTGTTGATGCATTATAAAATCTTATAGCATTCATGGTTCTTACGCAAAAAAATATTTTCAATTTTAGACAATCATTATCACTACTACCCAAGTACAACAACTACTCACTACAATCACTACCATCGTAGTAAACGATGATATCATTTTATAATAAATGAATTGTCAAACTTTTGACGAGGCGGACGTAGTATAGAATGATCCAGTAATGTTGAGGAGGGCTCAATTCAATTTCAATCGAGCTATGCATCCAAGAAAATGGCGGGTATATTGAACATGTCTTGTAATTTCATCTTCACCTATCGTATCTATGTAACAACCATTCAGTTCCAATAAAGAGAATTATGTCTTTCCTAAGTGCGTCTTTACACTTTTTAAGTGTTAGCAAAAAATAAATTTGATGAAATCAATTCATCGCGTCGGGACAGGCTTTGTTCAGGCATTCAATACTGATATCCTAAGTAAAAGAATTGGCACAATTGTTATTAGAGAAAGCCGCTTCTCGTAAAAGGGCAGATTTACTGCTATCCGTCTAAAATTGTTAAGTCGCAATGAAACAGAAAACATTTTTTTGTGTAAAAACTATGAAGGCTACAAGATTTTACCAAGAGCACGAAAATCTCGAAAAAGGATTGATGCATCAATAATAGTTATTTATGCAACAAGTGCAAAAAGTAAGTGTTTATTGCACGCGACGTGAATTTGTCCAACGAGGCCGTTAGGCCGAGTTTGACAACACGTCAAGTGCAATAAACACTTTTTGCACGAGTTGCATACAATATTTTTTCTACGTTCATGAAAAAAAAATGTTTTTCTACGTTCATGAAAAAAAAATGTTTTATTTAGGTGTAGAAAAATAAAAAGCGTAATTTAAGAGCAAAATATTTAATAATAATTAATTAACACTATCGGTTAACATTGAGAAAGTTAGGAACTAGTAATTAGGAATAATTTAACTTAAACATTATTTGTACCATTAATATTAAAAGTAAATGTACAATTTTTGCAATTTTCAATATTAATATTTCTTAGTGAATTATTTTTTAATTCTACTTCTTGATTTGTGACTTCTCTAAATGTACTAGTACTTGGTATCTGTACATTGTCATTTTCTTCAGCCTGAAATATTTGTTTTGCAACATTGAGTTTGTTTGCAAGTGATTGCACTACGTATCCTTCCGCTACTGTCGACGATTTCCATCCGCCGTGTCATTTGAGCTCTAGTATATTTGTTCCAGTATCTGCAAGAAGTGTTGCGGATGATCTCCTGAAGCAGTGACCCGTATATAGCTCAGGATTCTCCAAATTCAGAAATTTTGCAATTTCATACGGGATTTTAGCAAACGTGTTTACACCAATAGCTTGGACAGTGCACTTTTCATTTCGGTAATTGATAAAAAAACGTTTATGTGGAATATGACTGGGACGTAATTTCGTATATTTACGGTATATATCGATCAAATTTAATCCTTCTTCAACCTCACCTTTAATGACAAAACTTCGTTCCTTGTCAGTTTTTGAACGTGGCACTTTTACAATTAATATTGAACCTACTTCTTCTATGTCTTCAATACTCAATTTTTGGAGCTCATCTCTACGACATGCCCCTGCGATGCCAAATATTGCAGCGACCTACAAGTAATTTTAAAATGTCTTACAAAAGCTAAACAATAATTACTGAGTTACTTTTTTCATGAAATACTGGGAATCCGGAGCTTCTTTTAGAAATTTATAAATGTGTCCTCTATTAAATACTTTTGACATTTTTGACCGAAATCCTGCAGAGTTCTGCTTCATAAATGCCATTAGTTTTTTGTAATTTTTAATATTAATATCTTCTTTTGTAGAAAGGCAAGCTCTCACCATTGAGTACTCAGACCAAAGTGATGAGGGTTTAATATATTTCGATCTTTTTGAAAAATATGCAAGAAGCACATTTTCTGTAAGATTTACAACTTTTTTATCGAAGCACCACTCTTTAAAACGATTATAACTTATTTCATATAGTTTTCTTGATTTGCTAGGTAATAAGTTTAATGACGCTGTATTTGCTATTTCACTAACTTCTGGTGGGGTCCCAACAAATTCTTCTTCATCACTATCATCTATTTTTCCAATAATATCACTCATTTTTAAACTTTGTTTAAATGTCAAAATTAATTTTTGACTGACATTTCTAGAACTGCAGAGTTGCATTATCCAAATCATAGTAGTCGTGATCGCGTATGTTTGAGGCATTTACGTTTGTGTTTATAAATTGTAATCATCTGGCATTTTAGAAAAAAATGCATTTTCTAGTAATTTCGTAATCCAGTACATAATAAATATGATTGATAATAAAATAAAATCCGCAATTCTTTGAAACGTATTATAATCTCACAGAAAAAGGACTAAATATTTCGCTCATTTGAATGTTTATGTTTGTCTTGATCACAAACCGCTGTACTATAATGACAGATGAGTGCAATAAATATTTATTGCACCAGTGCAATAAAGATCCACTTTTTCTAGTAAATATAGTTCAATAAAGTTGTGTTTATTGCATGAACGTAGAAAAAAAAATTAATTGATTCCAGCGACCAAATAAAAAGTTCTGGTAATTTTTGTACTAAGACACTTAAGAATATACGATTTGCCTAAGTCGGATGGGCGCAGTTGCTTCAAAACATGAGGTTTACTTAGGAACAAGTCCACAAGTCCATCCATCGTGACATTCTCCAGATATTACAAAAAACATTTATTTCAAGAACTTTGACAATCAATAGCGGAGGAGCCAGACATTTTTTCTTAATGGAAGTTAGGTCAGATCGTCTTCTTTTGAGCCAAATAATGTCACAGTACCTTTTTGATCATGTGGTTATGGGACACGCTGTACACCCAGGGTGCCTTCTAAAGCCACGTACAGACTTGGATACAATCGATGGAAACATTGTCGGCCGAGTGTATCTTTTTTTCATCAACAATCGGCCGATTACATATGGCGATCAATAAACACAAATGTATCTCGACCACATTTAAAGTTGAAACTTTGGTGAAAATGGCATCAAATGATGATTTAATAATAACAGCGAGTGTTTGTGCGGCATACTTAATTATAAAAAATAAACTTGTTGTTTCTTCGATTTTCTTGTTACGATCCCTGTATTATTTTCAGGAGAAATTCCATAGAGCTGGAACCTGTTTTAAATTTTCTATTAAATTCAACGTATTTTCAGTTGCCCACATTTTGTAAAGTTGATTTTAAAGTAAACACTGATTCACAACCTAACCTCAAATTTCAATAAATATCCTGTGTGACAGTTAAAACGATGTATCTAGTTCTAAAACCCGTACAGACTTGCCGATGTTTTCCATTTAAAACGGAAAACAAACAACTTGACGATTCCTTTGAGAAAATGCCCCCGATGTTGTTGTTGAGTTGCCGCAAAATCGGCCGAGTCAAGAATCACAAAAAAAATACAGTTGGTCGACAATGTTTCCATCGATTGTGTCCAAGTCTGTAAGGGGCTTAACGACGACGATTCTCGCTATGTCGGTAACAACCGAACCTGTAATGGATATAATTTTGACTGCACCGAGTCGCACGTGTGTAACAATGTAACAGTGACATGAGATATTTATATTTACTGATTCATATACATGTTTTTTATAAAATACCACCCTTGTATTGAAAATGATGGATAATTTTATCAACTGTGGTGAAATCTGTTGCAAGTAGGTAGGTGATTTCAGTACAGTATGATATGATTATCAGTTACAACATAATTCGGGGGGAGATTTGGAATGGGACACTTTGTAAGACACTTTCTCTCATAATTTTGCAAGTTCATGTCGTCCGGAATTGGTACCAGATTTAAAAATCAATAGACGGTCATATTCCGCACTTAATTGTTCTTATAATTGTGTCAAAATAACCCGACATTTGTTCCCATTCTGGTATGTTGGTTTTTATATGTATTATTCCCTTGCGTTTCTTAGGAGAACTAAATTTTATTCACCATCGCCATTATTTAGAGCTTGTAACTCGAAACCTTCACTTAAAACTTTCCGTATAGAGGCTAAGTTACTCCTGTAGCAGCTGCAATACGGATTGTTAATTGTATTATATATTCATTTGGAAAAATTGTCTTAAAGTAGGTAATTATACACGTTGAATACGCTAACTTTTGACTGGGAATTAAATTCCTTTCTTTTATTTTTCACCTTCATTGATTTATTTAGTGTACAGGATAATACACTTCGTACCTGGAAAATACAGTATGCACGCAAGGTGAAAGTCATGCCGCCAATGCTTTCTACGTCTGGTGTCCAATACAGTTAATTTCAAAAAAGTGAGGTCTTCTTGGAATTCAGTCTTAACAAGTATCGTACGGACGCAGAGGATGACGACAAAATAAAACTCAGACAATTGATATTCGTTTAATTTAATTGAATTGTTAAATGTAATATATGAGTAGATACGCTACGGTGTTTTACATGTTTTCTTCTAATATATCATAACAGTAGAGTTTAAGTTGTGTTAAATAATTTCTGCGTTAGTAATTATGGACTAAAGAATTATACGTATATAGAGTGATTCATTAATAACTGTACATACGCTAACAGAATAATCCTGGGCTGAAAATATGACGAATTGACACTTAGATAGAATATGTTTCCTTTAGAAGTTACAGGATGTTTTATTTGAAAAATTTAAATGATAATATTCTTTACTCTTTACTCTTTATTTAACGACCACATTACGTACAATAAAAGTACATTTGAAGTCACTGACATATTAATGATTAATGGTTTGTGTTCGACCAGTTAAAATAATCTTGCACATAAAAGCATTTGTCCAATAGAAGGCTTTTACTTAACTTATAAAATTGATTAAAACTTAAATTAGTAACATTTACATTTATAAAACATTTGTCGAAGTGATTGTATAACTTAACATCTAACTTATTAATTTTTGTTGTGCGTAAGTATCGGCATATCTGGTGTTAGAGAAGATAATAAACTGAATTATAAAACCTAATTCAACTAATGCAATACAATCCCATGACAGAGGACACCGACATGAATAATAATAATAAGACAAATAAATTACATAATAAAATAAAAATTATTGTGCAGCCCTATGTTTAACTTTAAAAATCTCGAGAAATAATGACTTTACCGCTCTGAAAGAATAGTAGGTTAATTGCATAGAAAGTATCGAAGAATTGAAAAATATACCAAAATAAAATTTCCGCCAGTGGCGTAGAAGTTAGGAATAGGTAATTGTCCTCTACCCTGTCGTACGCCTCTGGTAGTAACCATGAACTATATTGTAGTATTTTTTGATTTGTTCTAAAGTATCTAAACTTTATGCCAAGTATGAAAGGGAAATATAAAACAGGGTTAAACTAATGAGTAAAAATTATTTAAAATGTTTTAAACAAAACACCCTGTAACTCCGTAATGAACCATATTTTTTATCTAAGTGTTATGTGCAATTTTTCATATTTTCAGCCCAGGATTATTGAGTTAGCGTGTATACAATTATTCACCCTGTGTATTTAACATATTCATTATTTCTTCATGCCGCAGATTTTACTGGAAAATTATGTGCATGGCAACAATACATACTTCGAGTGCAAGTGCACTGAAATGTTGCTCTGGGTGCTCTGTGCAAAATTAATCGATCAACTCGCTCCTGGTTCATGCTACTTTTTGTATAAAAGTATAAAAAGTATAAGCAGTTTTCATTATCTGCAATAAAAATTGTAGATTGAGATATGCATTTTTTATATTACGTAGTGCTAACTGAATTTTATTGGAAATATACATATTATAGGAGTAAATTATAAATCTTTTTAAAAATTGTGCAGTGACAAATTAATATAATTCCGATTCAAATCCGCACAAGAATATTGGATGTTTCCGAAGTAGTCTAGAACATTTCTTATATTATTATATTCTTTCTGAAACACAGGGCGTTGATATCTTTTTTGTTTTCTAATCTTAATAATTGAAACTTTATTTTTCTCTTTCCTGCGATTAAACTGCATGTTTCAGTTACAACAGGAGTTTTTCCTATAAGTTGGAGAGAGGCGAAAGTGTGCCCTATATTCAAAAGTGGCGATCGCGTTGATATCACTAATTATAGGTCGATCTATATCTTCTGTAATTTTTCTAAGATTTTTGAAATTATGTTGTATAACAGGACTTACTCTTCGGTTTCTCAACAAATATGTCCATGTCAGCATGGTATCATGAAAATGAGATCAACAACCAGCAGCCTGGCCGTTCTTTCCCAGTATGCACTGGAAGCGGTGGACAGTGGAGTTCAGTTCGATGTTATATATACCGACTTTGCAAAGGCATTTGACAGAATTAATCATAATATTCTTTTGCAAAAACTTTACAGCTTTGGTTTCAATTCTGATTCAGTCTTATTCTTACAGTCATGTTTATCCGAAAGACAATATGTTTTTTATAATGGTTACGGTTCTGTCAAGTATTTGGCGAAGTCGGGAGTACCTGAAGGTTCAAATTTGGGCACACTGTTATTTTTATTATTTCTTAATGACCTTACAACTAGTCTGAACTGTCGGAAACTAATGTATGCTGATGATTTAAAAATCTTTTCACACATTACCTCCTTAAATAACTGTGGTGTTCTTCAAGGAGAAATAGCCAAAATTGAAGCCTGATGTAATTTGAATGATTTATATCTAAATGCTAAGAAATGCAATATTATTAGCTTTACAAAGAAGAAATCACCTTATTGTTATAGTTACTTAATTATTAACATCGAAATTAATCGTTTGACTAAAATTAAAGACTTGGGAGTGATCTTCGATCAGGAATTATCTTTTTCATGTCATATCGTGTCCAAGGTCGATGATGCAATGAAGACTTACGGTTTTATACTTCGTAACTGTAAATCGTTTACTAATATCGCGTCGCTCATTATTTTGTATTTTTCGTACGTTAGAAATAAACTAGAATACTGCTCTACTGTTTGCAATCCATTCCATTTATGCCATAGATAGTTACTTGAAAAACCGCAAAGAAAATTTCTCAAATATTTATGTTTTAAGATAGATAATGTTTATCCTGAAAGAGGTACACCATATAGGCAACTGATTGATAGATTTGGATTTCAAAGTTTAGATTTGAGGAGAAAATTAAACTCAGTCACTTTTCTATACAGAGTGATTCACAACTTATCCAAAAAAGTTTGGGAATAGATGCGGCATGAGAAATGGAGTCAATATTGTAAACAAAATTTTTGTAAAATCCTTATAGTTTCCGAGAAAAAAATTATTGAAGTTGTAGTGTTTTCAACCATTACATAGCTGGACAACTGTAGTCTCTAGCGTCATTCGTAATACGCGTGGAGAGCCACGTGGCCTCAGCGACTCGGAATACTGAAATCCGATGTTTACAATAATTTTTTATTAGTTAGTGTCAAAAATGGCTTGCGTATATAACAACTCGGAGTTGATGGATATCGTTTTAGTTTATGGTGAAACAAGAAAACATTTGTATTATGGTGAAGCATTTGTGTTATAGTGAATCAAGACATCATTTGTGTTAGTTCGTAGAAACTGAGTAAGACGGACCCAAATGTATTTACACGTCGGTGTACAAAATTTTGAACAGTCGTTGTCGAATTATTTTATTATTTAAAACCACAAATGAATTTTATTAATTAATAATAACAGTAGAGGCAAAATCATTTAAGTTTGTAAAATAGGTATAAAATAGGTGCTATAAAATTCTATTTATTCTTTTCCTTGCGATAATTCTTTTAAGTTTTTGCCCGTTTTTATCACTGCCGCCATGACGGTCGCATTGTGCCAGGTCAGGTTTTACAGTGGACCAGTTTCCAGTGTCGTGCAGAAGTGTATTTTTAAATTATTTTGGAACTGCCCTTTTTGATTTTTTCTTTACAAAATTGTATTTGCAATAGTCCCCTGTACATCCAGTATTTTTTTGGATAAGTTCTGAATCACCCTGTATATGGTCATTATATATTAAATGGTCAAATTGATAGTCCTGAGCTGCTGAGTAAAATTAATTTTCATGTTCCTAGGCATAATTCTAGAAATACTGATACTTTTTATTGTTTGCGAAGAAGAACTAATCTTTTATTTAAGTCACCTGTGTATAATATATTCAACTTATTTAATATGATGTCGCATCTCTGTTATATAAATCATACCAGCTTAAAATCTATTTTATTAATCATTTCAGGTACTGTAAATGAAGATTTCTGTTAGTTATATAAGTTAATCCGTTTATTTGTTTTCTATTTATTAGTCATTATTACTTTACCTATTGTTCTATATGTAATTGTCCTATTATTGGTCTTGACTGTTGGGCAATAAAGCACTATTATTATTATTATTATTATTATTATTATTATTATTATTATTATTATTATTATTAAGAAGATAGTATTCAATTGAATAAAAATAATAGGTTGGCCACTGATAGTTTCAGATTTGTGGGGGAAAATGGAATGCTTTATTAAAAATAAAAAATATATTTCAATATCCATAACTTGTTTTAAGAATTAATAGCTAAATTACTAAAAAAGAACGCCATTAGGCATGATGCAAACGTCTACTTGTCGACTAATTGGTTCCCTAACCCGGTCCAACAACAACTGAATAATGTTACAATAATCTACTGTTCCATTCTGGCGCTCTTCTATGGTTTGCCCCAAAAACAGAAATCCAAATGATTTAAGTCTAGGGACTAGAGCGGTCAAAGTTGCAGAATTCTTCGCCAGGTCCATTGATTTGGATATTTATTATTAAGGTATTCCTGAACAGTTAGACTAAAATTGAGGAGATACCCCATCACTTGTAAATCAAGAAGGAATGTCTCGTTGGCAAAGCCAAACCTTACAGAATGTAACATAGTACATTAATAATAAAATGTTTATAGCGATCACCATTCAGTTAAAATATGACCATTATAAAATACTAAAGAAACACCCTGTAGCATGTTTCAGAATATACAGGGTCGCTGATATGTATGAAAACCGTCGATTGTCTCCTAAAGTAAGATATCTATCGAAAAAACATGAGACACAAACGTTTTTTATTCCATATTTCAATTCTTCTCGAAATGCTAAACAAAATCCACATAGAACCTCATGTACCTAAACTTAACCGTTTTGGAGATATTGAACTATTGATATTGAAAATAATTTTCTTATAAATTATACAAAAATATTTTAGTCCATTATTTTTATACTCCATCACCTTTGAAACCTTTGAAAGTTTCTAGCTCCATAACAACGCCGCGTTGTTCTTTTGTCTAATAGTGATTATCTTGATAACACATGTCAAAAATACATTTTTTAGCGTGAATAATTTTCTCGCAAAAACGGCACATTTAAGTAAACCTCAGCGTTTTGAAGTTTTAATGATGACAGGATATGGTGAAGATGAAGTTGTGACCAAGTAGTGGATATTTTTCATGAATTGAATCCCGATCGGGAACGTATTTATAAATGAAACATTGCAGCGTTTTCATTAAACTGGAGGTGTTACAGAACGACAAAAAAGTGTACCAGAAACCGATACAATCGACGAAAATTATTTGAAGTCATGTTACATGTGGTGGAAAAACAAATAAATTAAATAAACATGAGTCAATTTTCCAATTAAAAAATTTGCAAACGGGAACAATTACATCCATATAAAATTCGTTTGTTATAAGAATTGAGTGAAGACGATTATGATCGTATAATCGAGTTCTGCGAAGTTATGGATTGTTTTCTGACGAATCAACATTTTGTTTAAACGGGCGCGTAAACCAACACAACTGTAGGAATTGGTAAGACCAAAATCCACATTGGATGGAAGAAGTTCACACTCAACGACCACAGAAAGTAAATATTTCCAGTGGCATTCTTGGTGGACAGGACATAGGACCCTATTTTATAAACGGACACTGAAAGAAATGCGTTTTATTCTATATGCCATTATAAGACCATTGTATACTATATGTGACAGTTAAACAGGCGAATATTGGATATAAAACGCGTATTGCTAGCACAGTTGTATAGTGACTATAAACCTTATTCTTTATTAAATTATTGTATAACTAGTATACAACGTTTTTTATACCCTTTACGAAATAATAGCAATAACTGTTATTAAAGTGTACTATATCGTTATTAGAACATCTAGTACTGGTTATAAGTTTTATAATAATACACTTATTAAACTGTTGTATACTCTGTATGAGTTAAAAACATAGGAGATTAAGTTTTCAGAAATTTTATTGGATAACTGTAATTACAAGCTAAGGTTCTAATGTAAACATACATAAAACATACTTTTAAGCATTAAAAATGATGACAAATCGCTCCCAAAACTGTCCAGTTTATTTTCTTAGCAACGATGTACCCGTATTTTCTTGTATTACATGAAAATTTGCACTATAACTCTTCCACCTTAAGAATGAAGCATCCCCTGAAAGGTTAAGCTTCTATCCATCTAATTTTATTTCCTCTGGTTGATTGACTTTATACCCATGCTCTTCTTTGTCACCGCGTTAACCTTCTGTTCATCCATCTTATGTCAAACTTAACATCAGCGATTTCTAATAGGACCTACAAAATAATAATTTTTAAGATTTAGACAAGATTTACATTTGAAAAACAAAACAATTGCAAGCCATAAAACAGTTAGGTACTTACATAATAATTTTCCATTTCACACAACGCGATATGATCATGTATCCCACAAAACATGTGCACATACTGCCCATTTTCATGAAACTAGACGTGTAATAGTCGTAAGTCGATGCACAGCGGATTGTCGGAAATTTTACGATCATAACCGATTTATACACCGAGAGGTGCCGATCACTTAACCATTATAAGACGCGTTTTACATGTTAAAAACGGAAACATATTCGGTATAAGAACGAATAATTCTGTTAATATAATTGTTATATACAAATTCTGATGCTGGTCTTTATACAACAAATCTTCCATACTATACAATTGGAACATAAAGTCTATAACACCTGATAATGTATAAGTAATTCATTATAATCTTTATTTCATAGATGCATAAGGTGTGCACCTTCCAGTTAAACTCATTGAATAAGGAGTATGGAGATGATTGCTTTTTTTAATAAAAGTTGTATATTAGTTATAAAAGTTTTAATATGCGCTATACACATTATTCTAGATAAACAGTTTAATAAGCCCATTTCTTTCAGTGGAAATTTGACCTGTGAACATATTATTCCCGAACTAACAATTCCAATTTACCAAACAAATATGGTTTGTGTCTTATGATTTTTCGGTAGTTTTGTAGTCTTGATTTAGAAAATAATAGACGCTTTCCATACATATCAACGACCTTGTATAAGACAGAACAATCCAAATATCTGCTTTGGTTTTTAGAATTTTAGAAGTATATTCAAAGAGTTTTAACAACTATTGATGTGTTTTACTTACTAGTAGAACAGTTCTATTATTAATGATGTGATAATTTGCAGCCCTTATAGAAACACCTTCCTGACTCCTTATCATCATAATCAGGAAATCGTTTCGCAAATGTCCCAATTCCGGTAGGCACCATTTGCACTCAGAATATATAGCCTCTGCTGTTGCTTCTGACTAAAAATAATTATAAAGGGTGTTTCTTTAGTATTGCGCAAAACTTTAGCAATTCCTTGCCAAAAATTACGAGGGAATTTTCCATATAAATTTATATCCCAAAACATCGTTTTTGTGAGAAATTAAATAAAAACTGAATTTTACCCCTTGAAAGGGGTGTAACTTCGATAACAGTCGTTTTTGAAAAGTTTATGTAGAAGAGTGCCCTACTTTTTCGCAATATTAAAGAAACACTCTAAATAATATGTGACTATGTCTAATTGCTTATAGTATTCTTTTAATGCATACCTGATCCATCATTAGTTGCGCGGGAAAGCCATATACCAAAAAAGATTCTGTGAGTACACACAATATTGTTGCAAACATTCTAATTTGATCCGATAAAACCGATTCGCTGAAAAAGATTATTTATAACAAAAATCCTTGAGGCGGATGAAAATATGTTTGCAATTTATAGTAATTCTAACCCTTTCTTTAATTGTCTCTAAAATCCCGGTCTGATACGTCCAATAGCAAATTAACATTAACAAAAACTATCTTGGGAACAAAGAGGCGTAGGTTCTTTTTTTTAATTATTTATCGTAAAATTAAGTTCTGTTTAATGCAAAAAGAGCGAATTCCCGAGAGACTTTTGCCTGACCATGGGACAATTTGTTTATAACGCTGTTTTGCACGTCCTACTGTGTTAGTTATAAAGGGCTACTTAATTTTAACTTTTTGAAGATTTTCTTTTTCGATACGTTTGTTTGGAGCAATTAGAACCTATATCTACGATATTAACTTCTAAAACTAACGTTTAGTAATTAAACAATTAGTTGCAAAAAAACAAACGAAATTAATTAAGGAGCAACGATTTCACGGTCAATCGAATCGGCCTTTGCACACATTTTGGTCTTTGGATCGACTGTCTTTTCCATAAATTTCACCAAAATCCATCGCTTTTTGCAATAATAATGCGCAATGTTCGAAAACTGATAGTTTCGCGTTTGACCTTTATTTTACAAATAAAGGTCAAACGCGTCAAAATAATTAACAAATTAGTGAATAATGATCTTAGATAATTTAAATGTCTAGAACAAGGTCGACAACTGGCGGACCGCGGTCCAGATCCGGACCGCGGAAGGTAAAATACTGGACCGTCAAAAATTTTTTGAAAGTATAAATTACTCAAATAAATTATTTAAAAAATGATTTTTACGTTAAAATGCCAATCTTATCATTTTTTCTAGTATTTTACAATTGTGTGAGTGTGTGAGTTCTTAATGGTTAGTAAGCAGATTAAATTTGAGTCTAAATTAAAATAAAAAAAATAATATGAATTTGTTTTTGGACCTCGTTAAAAATTTTCAAAAGTATCCGGACCCCACCTAAAATTACTTGCCGACATAGAATACTAGAACATAAAATAACTAATATTCCGATAGGTCGTCTAGATATTCATGAACAGTAAAAAAAGTGAGGAACACGTAAATTTGCCAAATATTTGCAATTTGCCAACTTACCGCCACTGTTTTCGAGTTACATTTTTGATATTATCATTCTACATATCCTTCTCCATTATAAAATGCAATAAAATGTGTAAGTACTAATATTTTTTTCAACTTTTCAAGTTTTATGATCTAATGAGTATGTGCAATTTGCTGAAAATTATATTTCATGAATAGTAATCAATCTATTTAAAAAAAATTCATTTATTTCTTTAAAAACATTGTTTTATTTTAAAATTGCATTGAAGAAATCTTTATTACCGATGATACCATAATTTCTGTTATATAATTAATTTCTTCGTACATGAACACATATTTTTCACTTCTAACGAATATATATGTTTGGTTCAATCCAGTCCTGCTGCATCGAAGATTGTTTAAAATCTTATAATATATTATTTGTTCCCAGCAAATTATATTTGTTAGATTATATTCAGAACCAGCGTTTTGTTTACTGTAAAAGTAATTTATTGACAATAAACTACCTCCATTGTATATTACGTTTGTTAAGTATATTAAAAATGCCATAGTAAGATAGGATTAAATAGATTTATGATAAAAAATTTACTATCAAGGACTTTCCTGGAAGTGTTCTAGAATTCCGTATTTTATGAAAACTTGCAAAACAATGCCTTCAAAACAATGTCATCAAAATTTAATAATTATTTTTTCTTTTTTATTTGCAAGTTTACTTAAATAAATATGGTTTTTACAACTATTATTATATAAATTTACATGTATGTTCCTTTTTTTTACTAAAAAAATTCAAGATTTTTTATATGTTACTGTTTTTTTTTAATTTTTAAATTTACTGCAGGATGCTTATGTAATCTTTACTGTGAAATAGTGTACTGAAATGCCAATGTAATCTTTTTGCTAGAGAATTAGATAATTAATTATAGTTATTACTACTACAATTCTGATAACTAAAAGTCCAGTGATGTGATTTTTGTTCAATTATTTCTAAAAATTAAACTCAGTCTTTTACACTGTTTCATACTAAAAATACTTACGTTATTGTTGTATTATACATAATTATACATATCATGGAAATGTTAGTCACCATCAACAGCGCAAATGGCACACTTAATATTGCATTCAAATCGTCGACGTACCTGAAAAAAACTGAATTATTTTTTAGAAATGAAACAGAAAATATTGAAAAAACTTTTCAGAAGCTTCAGGCGATGCATTTTACACTTTTCTATGAAAAAATCGCAGAGTAAAAAAGTTCGCTTATTCCGTCTTTTTATGACTAACTTTCCTGGACTATTATTAATCGCTTATATGAAGCAGTTTGTGGGATATCACACCAAGAAATTAAAATTGCTCAGCAAAGACGAAATATACAAATTTGTAAAAGAATCAATGACTAATACACATTTAATAATGAATTTAATCTTAATACATTTCATTTTTTTTGTAATTATAGTGTGACTGACTAATAGTAACACTTTTTAGCATTGTTGGTGAATACAGATGAGGTAAGTCTCAGAAAATGATCGTTGAGGATTTGGGAGATATAAAAATATGGTTGAAATTTATAGGAGATACGCCACCCTTAGGTTACCAAGCACAAGATCACCATAAAGGGGAGAATTAAAAGAAAAGTTCAGCCGTATGTATTGATAGATCTGGGAAAAGTTAAGCGAAGCTACTAGATATCTTGGGTTGTCCAATCCACATGAGTATAACGTAGCTTTAGACGATGCCAGGAAAGATGTTTTAATATTGAAGAGGCATGATAGCAGGAAGCACTGGCAGACCATTGCCTTTTCAGAATTACTCGAAACCATTTCTTTTTCAATTAAGCACAAGACAATAGGGGGAAACAATATGGCGACTTTTGCCACGGCATATTGTTTATGTCACCGTAGAAACGAAAAAGGGTAACATTTATCTAGTAAAGGTTGGGCAAGTTAGGATGATTTTATTATTGTTAATGATAGAGAGACAGTTGTCATGAAAACAAACATCAAACCAACTTTAAGCGCTACAGTGGTGTAAGGGTTTTAAAGGATCATTATTAAATATCTAACAAATATTAAAAAAAAATGTACATCTGTAAATAAAGGATTGTGGTACCGGGGTGTTACCGCACTCGATTGATTGCAAAACTCGCCATTGGTTCGTTTCGCAATCTTCATTCGTTCGGCAAAAATCTAGTTACGAGACTTATTATGTGCACAAGCCCTTATAAAAGCTATTTTTTACACTGAAAAATTTCATGCATCCTATTCCAAACATTGGTAAACAGTGAGTTAATTTAAAATGAATGAGACTAACCTCATAAGTAACTGTTGATGTTTGATTATCTTCTTCATGTTTCGAACATACACTTCAACATCCTGGCTATTTTCAATATCCTTAAGATTGAGATCCCTAATCTTCAAATTTACGAGTCTAAATTGAACAGTAGCCAAAATTATGAGAGAACATACAAATATAGTTAAAGAAATAAAGAGAAGCCCGCTATATATACAGACGTAAACTTCGGCGATATAAAATAATGGAAAGGGTATATGAAAAGGTATAAAACAGTTAAACACAGAAGAGTTTATCGAAAGTAAGGGGGGCACTATATATGCAGATACGGCGAGAATTACGAAACTTTTATACCACCTTTCTATAGCTTTCATATATTTAATTAAATACGTTATTTTGTCATCTACAATATCGACTTCCCAAAATTGTTCCTTGGATTCCAAAATTTGTTTTATGGTTTTTGTACCTAAAGCAAGCGCCAAATATTTAATAAATATCTGTAAAAAGAATATATATATATTAATGTTGTAATATTTATAAATATACAGAAACTGAACTTACTATAATAAGTGCATTTATAGGTTCTATATTTTGTAGATTTCTATCGAGGTAACACTTGTAAAGAGATAGGGACATAATCCATACTGCTAATAAGTTGTTGAAAGTCACAAGCCATATTCTTATAGGGCGGTTAGGATCTACGCCGAGAAAGGGAAATGCTTTCAAACAGAAAGTACTTTCCATTTTGCAGCGCGTGCTGTTATCAGAATGAAGCTAATGGCGTTCACCAAATGGCCTGTACGTTACAACGATTACGCATTTAAAGACGACGGCCATTTAAAATCAACGCCCATCTATTCAAAGATTTATGTAAACTGTAACTGCAACATTAAATATTGATCCAAATGGAATAATTGAAATACTGAAGTATATATATTACACTAAAGTCTTTTTTTATTATTTTAACTATTTATACCATACTTAATATTCAAGCTACCACACAGTTCATAATTATTGTCGATTTTCACCACTTCACTTCGGAAATTACTTCTAAATGCATTTTTACCGTGATTTACATGTATTGCCTGCGGTGCTGGGAGTTTCGTCTCCTGCTCATCGATAAAGGGGCCAGTCAAGATGTTTAGACGCCTCTCTTATCACGCCAAACCTCAACGATTACTTGGCGGCATGAACGTTGCTCTGACTGAAATAAAAATGTAGTTTCTTCAAATGTGTTTTTAAAAAACTACTGTTTCACTTATTATAATTTATTTATTCACTCAAAAGACAATTTTATACCAGAGGTGAGTTCTTTCGAGAGCAGTGTTTTACTAAGTGCTAAGAGATGAACTAACTGAAGGAGTGCAGTTGGTTTTGTTAGGGTAGGCCTATGACTTCAGTCGTTATCGGTACCTGACTAATTATCTAGACGGTGGAGCTTCTAGGCGTTTGTTGTGTCCTTAGAATCATCACCGCAGGATTGCATAATGTCTAAGTAGATAGGGCGCTACATCTGAGGTCTAGACTGGAAACGATGTGCCTGTAAAAATATCTAAGAAATTTTTTTAATAAAGTTTATTGACCTACAGGATTTTATACAACGCAAAATGGCAATAATTTAAAACATACTGCATATACTGGTCAGGTTGCGTTTCTGGTTATTAAACTGGAAGGCATCAGGATTGACATTCCTTCATACTCCTCGATGGGTCCGCATAAATGATTAGAAGCCACGTGACCGGTACGTAATTTTGTTTGGAACAGAAATGTTATTTCCTTCATGTTGGCATTAAATTTCGGTAAAATTAAATCAATAACATCAAGATTACATTAAAACGCAACATTCTTACTTTAATAAACAAGGTGTTAGTAAATAAGTGCGACAAATTTCAGGGGGTGATTCTACATGAGAAAATAATGGCAGTTTGCTTATAAACTATGTCCGCAAATGATTCATTTTCCGAGATACGGGGTGTCAAAGTTTTTCTTAAAAACTGACGATTTAATTTATTGCTCTGAAACTGGTCGAGATGTGCAAATTAAATTTGGTGGATTTTAAGAGGTAGTTATTGCGTATTTATTGACACGCAATTAAGAATTCTATGTTCATCATTGGCGCGCGTACGGGTAATAATCACAATTTTTTTAAAGGAAAAAAAAATGGTACGCCACTGAGATATTACAAATTGAAATCATTTTTGAATTCCTCGTTCAATTTGTGACAAAAAATCTCTCTTGCCTTTTCTTTGTATGGGGAGCCGTTTTTATGAAAAAATAATGCATCTTAACGCGTATTTTTTATTTCTTTAATACATTTTCAAGAACTATCTAATACAATAACATTAAACCAGAACAATAACAGAAAATAACACTAATAATATTTTGAAAAGGCGCAAAGCTACAACAAATGTTCAAAATGACCTCCCTCAGACGTGACACAAGATTCAACTCTTCGCCTCATTGATTGTCGTATTCGCGCAAATATTCCTGGTATATTTCTTATTGTCTCACAGCCGACTATAATTCGATTCCTCAGGTCATCAACATTTTCAACGGGAGTGGAATAAACTAATGACTTAAGAAAACCCCAAATGCAAAAATCAAGAGGATTTAAATCCGGCGATCGAGCAGGCCAATGTTCCGTACCTCCCCTACCTATCCAACGATTTGGATATGCTGTGTCTAAGTGATTACGTACATTAATGCTAAAATGGGCTGCTGCACCATCATGCTTGTACCATAGGTGTTGTCTCAGCTGTAGAGGAATTTCTTCAAGAAGAACAGGTAACTCTTCCTGTAGGAAATTAAGATAAGATTCGCCTGTTAGTCGTTGTGGGAGGAAATATGGACCGATTAAATGATCATCAATTACCCCAAGCCATACATTTACGGAAAATTGATGCTGAAAATGTGCTTCAAAGATTCCATGGGGGTTTTCCTCAGCCCATAAGTGATTGTTATGGAAATTTCGTATACACTGTCGTCCAAAAGTAGCCTCGACAGAAAACAAAACGGCATTTAAAAAATTTGAAATTTGAGCGATTTGATGATTAATCCATTGGCAAAAAAATAGGCGCGGAAAAAAATCTCTAGGTAGTAGAGCTTGCATTCAATATCTTCGGATACAATTACTCTTCTTTAAGAATTTTAAATACAGTGAAGTTGCTTACATTCAATATGTTGGCAATTTTTCCAGTACTTCTTTCAGGTGACTCCGCAATTAACTCGAGAACTGCTTCTTCTAGTTGCACAGTTCGTATTTCTCGAGGGCGCCCATAGTCAACCGTTTGTTTCTAAAATGAACCATTTTCGCGCAAACGTTGATGAAGACGAGCAAATATTGTGTGATGAGGTACCCTACGTCCTGGATACAACTCAGCATACAATCGTCGAGCTTGCCAACCATTTCCATTACTTCGACCAAAGACAAAATGCATGTCTGACAATTCCGCATTTGTAAAATTTTCCATTCTTTTCGATGAAAGAAAAATTAATTACTTATTAACACTAATGTTATAGCAAACTAAAAGCTTAATAAATTAATAATGACGAAACGCTAATTTGACATTTCTTAAAAATATTCGTATTTAACAAACAAATGTTGACAATAGCCTACTAGGTAATGTAATAAAGAAATAAAAAATACGCGTTAAGATATTTTATTTTTTTGCATCAAAACGGCGCCCCATACGAAGAAAAGGCAAGAGAGATTTTTTGTCACAAATTGAACGAGGAATGCAAAAATGATTTTAATTTGTAATATCCCAGTGGCGTACCATTTTTTTTTAAAAATTGAGATTATTACCCGTACGTGCGCCAATGATGAACATAAAATTCTTAATTGCATGTCAAAAAAATGCGGCATAACTTTCTCTTAAAACACACCAAATTTCATTTGCACATCTCGACCGGTTTCAGATCAATAAATTAAATCATCAGTTTTTAAGACAAACTTTGACACCCCGTACCTTGGAAAACGAATCATTTGCGGACATATGTTTATAAGCAAACTGCCATTATTTTCTCATGTAGAATCACCCCCTGAAATTTGTCGCACTTATTTACTAACACCCTGTATATATGAGATTGTTTCTTTATACAGGTATATTGTTTCCTGATAATGAAACGAGTAAACAAGTAAAAGATGTAACGAAGTGCTACCATCTAGTGGCCACTGCTACTAACTGCGTTCATAGTACCTACAGTACAGGTCACTGTTTGCCATTTTTGGCCTCTTTCTAGATCTCAGGTAGTTAGTGGCAGTGGCCACTAGCAGTAGCAGTAGCATTAGTTACAGCTTTTAGTAATACCTACTTCTTTAATGGATTTAAGGAATCAAAGCAGTTGAATCGTTCGTGGATTGTTGTATCTATGGCATGCTGATGAGGCTTAACAAGTCCTAAACCGGTATATGTCTGGTGTTCCTAAATAAGGGTTGACAACGGGGTCCCATAGGGTACACCCGCAGGAATGCGTACCGCTGATTTTTGCAAAACAAAAATCCTGTTAATTGAATTATAATTACCCCACAATATTATCCCATAACTTAAGTGGCTACGAACTATGGCAAAGGACACTGATCTCAAAATATCCTCTGAGAGAGAATGTTGAAGCAACCGCATACAAAAAATTTGCGACGACAGCCTTGAGCAAAGTCTGTCTACTTGTGTTGATCAACTTAAATTAGTGTCAAAATAAATTCCTAAAGTAATTTAGCAATAGCTTTTTCAGCTCCTTTATCAAAAATAAATAAAAAATTCTGTTATTGTTATCTTGTTATTGTTTAATTTTTAATAGATTTAAAAGGGAAATCGTTAATATAAACGATAAACAGAATTGGACCTAAAACAGAGCCTTGAGGAACTCATTTATTTATGGGGAGTAGACTCATGATCGTTCATGCTAACATATTGTTGTCTGTGGGATAAGTAAGAAGGTAGCAAATTTAGTGTATTACCTCTATATTCTAACTTGTTTGGCAAGATATTAACGTCAACATAATCGATATTACTGGTGAAATCCACTGCTAGGCGGAGCTATAGCTGGTAGAGTAGGTTCCCTTTAATGTCATCACTTAAAAAGATGGAATTATAGGAGAAACTAGTAGAAAGAGGAAAGAAAAATAAAGATTTATTGTATTGAATTAAAAAGGACCCTAATTTACTCAGTCTATGTATGTTTTGTTATGTATCTCCACAAAGAATTTATTTATTAGAAATAACACTAGAGTCGTCCTTACGACACATGATTTTTTTATTACACTTTTTAGTAAAAAAATTATATTAAAATTAGGTACGTGTTATTTCTTTGTAAATAGCATTTTCACATTTTTTAAACAATTTCGATTTTTTTTTACTTTCTTTGAATATTTTTTCCAAAGGTGATAACGATGAAATAAAACAAATAATGTGATATACAAGTATATTACGGTACATTAATATATAGTGTTATATGTATTTTATAGAACACACAACGTATACAGGGTGTTTCAGAAAGGCCTTCCGTAAATACAGGGGGGTGATAGTGTGATAAAAAATAAGAATTGTTGTCTTATGAACTATATGTCTATTTCCTCTTGTTTTCGAGATACAGAGCAACAAAATAAATTTTTTTAAACAGAATTTTGACGAAAATTTCCAAGTGCGAAATATTTTTATGATGTTTGATATTCTGGGATTTTTAAAGCTGCCAAATACGCTGGTCTAATTATTTTTTATGAAACTGTACCTGGTCGTCAAGGTCAGCGTTACTATTCTCCATGTCAAATTAGAAAAAATGTATAACGGGTTCCCGACATAATATGTCCGAAAATGGTTTTAACTTTTTCAAGTTCAGCTCACTTTATTTGGGCAAGGAAGCATTTTTCGACCAAATGTTCTTTGAACTACTCTTGATTTCATTGTAAAATCTATTGGAGACGAAAATCCTGGATATATATTTGCATTTAGTAGTTCAAGGAAATTGTATAAAATATTTCCAAACTGCCATCTTAAATTGTCAGTTGTAAAACCTGTCCTTTCCACCAGTTTCTAGCTCCCATAGTTTTCTGTATAGCAATATAAATATTAAGTTGCTGTGCACTAAACTGTTGCTCTGAGTGCTCTGTGCAAACATCAATCAATAAATTCCCTGTTTTAAGTTACATTTTGTAAGAAAGCATAAAAGCTATAAGCAGTTTTCACCATCTGTAAAGAAAATTATATATTAACAAACGCAGTGTTATCATTACTTGTAGCTACTTTAAAATAGGGTGTCATCGAAGGTGGTATAACGACGTGATGCTTGTGCAGCCTTTTGCTGACATTCACCGTAGATTAACACGGTACTACAAACACAAAGGTGATTTGCAAACGACAGCTAAAAGAAAAACCCCAATTTCAATAACATGATGTGTTTTTGACTTTGTCCTTTTTTGAAGTTTATCAGTACAAAAGAATAATTATAGGTATTTGAAAAGTTTTTACAACTAATATTTACTTACCAGTAGAACAGTTCCGTTATTAATAACGTGGTAGTTTCCAGCCCTTATACAAACACCTCTCTGGTTCCGGGTCATCATAATCAAAAAATGACATCGCAGACACCGTAATTTCGGTAAGTACCATTTGCACTCGGAATATATAGTGTCTGCTGTTGCTGTTGACTGAGAAATAATTACATTTTATGAGATTATCCTAAATTATTCACAACATTCGTTTAATACAAACCTCGTCCATCAATATTTGGGCGGGTAGGCCATATGCCAAAAAGAACTCTGCGATTACAGATAAGATTGTTACAATCGTTCTACCTTTGTCAGATATAGATCCTTGGCTGAAATTCAACGAAATTAATAGTTAAAAATCATAGCTGAATTAAGAGTCTGCAGAGAATGTTTCGGACGGGCGCTCACATATGTTCTTAACCTACACAGGGTGCTTTAAAAATAAGTGCCGAAATGTTAACCATGTATCTATAGACTGTTTGGAAATGAGAAAGAGTAATAAAATCCCGAGATAAGAACCGGCCATGGGCGTGGTAATATTTCGTTTCAGGTAATTATCGGGTAACACTAATCCTAACAAAAATGACAGGGATTGGAAAATCGACTATCTACAGACTTCTAAAGGAAACAAAAAATTAACAAGATACTGTAAATCCCCCAAAATCATCTACAGGGAGGTCAAAAGTCGTTATAGATGATTTCTTCAAAAATGTCATTCGCAGAAAAGTACACTCATTTTATTTTAAAAAAGAAATACCAACGCTAAACAAAATTTTAAGTGAACTTTCAGAGGACAACGATTTGCCAAAAATCAGTAGAAGCAAATTATGGGCCGTCTTACGAGAGTTGAATTTTTGCTGGGAAAAGCAGAACAGGAAGTCAGTTCTTATCGATAAAGATGAAATTATTTGTTGGCGAAGATCCTACTTAAGATCAATTAGAAAATTCCGTGACGAAGGGAGGAATATTTATTATCTAGACGAAACTTGGGTCAACGAGGGATATACTGTAACAAAAGTATGGCAAGATAAAAATGTAAAAAGTTTTCGACAAGCATTTTTGGATGGACTTTCAACAGGGTTCAAGGCACCTTCAGGTAAAGGGCGAAGATTAATAGTGACACATATAGGTAGTGCCAGTGGTTTTGTAGATGGCGGTTTACTTTTATTTGAATCTAAAAATACAGGTGACTATCACGAAGACATGAACGCAGATGTTTTCGAAGAGTATTTTACACAGATGTTGGATCTTATTCCTCCGGGGTCTGTAATTGTCATGGATAATGCCAGTTACCATTCACGGCAGACCGAGCGGACGCCTACGACTGCTTGGAGGAAAGCCGATATAATTCAATGGTTATCCGGAAAAAACATTTCTTTTGAAACAAATATGGTGAAAAAGGAACTTTTGACACTTGTCAATCTTAATAAAGATCAGAAAAAATATGTTATCGATGAAATGGCAACAAATCGCCAAATAACGGTACTACGGTTACCACCTTATCACTGTGAACTTAACCCAATCGAATTAGTCTGGGCGCAGGTAAAAGGAGATGTAGCGCGAAATAATACGACGTTTAAATTAAGTGACGTGAAAATTTTGTTAAAAAATTCCTTGGAACGAGTAACTGCAGATAACTGGCAAAGATGTATACATCATGTACAAAAAGAAGAGGAGAAAATGTGGGAACTCGATAATTTAATTGACGTTACTGTGGAACCTATCGTTATCAATCTAGGAGACGAAGATAATTCATCAGAATATTCAGAGGATGAATTTTAATATACCTACTTTTTTATTTTCTTTATTGTACATTTATACAACACTACATTTACTCACCATAATTTGAATTTTCAAAATACATATATTTTTGTGTGGAATAAAAGTCTATTCATTAAATTTAAATAAATATTTTGATAATAATATTGAATAATTTTATTTGAATTACTAAAAACCCTCTTAACCCGGTTATGATGCTTAAAGTAGCCTCATGTTTTGAAATGCTGTTTTTATATTGTTTACTTATAAGAGAAATGGACCGAGAAATTGAAGCGGCATAGACAAAGACGGATTGTCGGGGATTAAATTTTAGCTACCTGCTACAATTTAGTACAACCCGGTCACACAAAGTTTTTTTAAAAGTACACCTCATCTATACCGATAATACATAATATAAAAATATTGAATATAAGCACCAGTACTACATTTATTTACGATTTGCATACATAATAAGCTTTTATTACTCTCTTTCATTTCTAAACAGACTTTAACTCATCAAAAGCAACATCTCTTGTCCAATATTTTTTGGACACATTAAAATAGCCCTAACGAGTTGCCTATGAATGAATTAAAGGAATATTGAAATAAATGTTCTATATTCACTATCCTAATTCTTTTAAAAATTCAAATTATAAAAATGAAGTTATCTTATAAATTAAAAAAATTATTAGCCAAAAGTTGTTTGTTGTATCGATTTAAGGTACTTTAAAACACGCCTATAATGTTAGCACTTATTTCTGAGACACAGTTCTTATGCAAGTTCACACCATGATCATCATCATAATATTTATAAAGTATCATAGGACATTTTTGAGGATATATATGTTTGTAAAAATAATAATAATAATATATATATATATATATATATATATATTATTATTATTATTTTTACAAACATATATATCCTCAAAAATGTCCTATGATACTTTATAAATATTATGATGATGATCATGGTGTGAACTTGCATAAGAACTGTGTCTCAGAAATAAGTGCTAACATTATAGGCGTGTTTTAAAGNTATATATACTGGTGAGAATTACAAAATGAAAAGAATTTAAAAAAGTCGGCAGAGTATATAGCAAAAAGCAATGGTTTCAGTATACTTCTTTGTGGTACACTGTAATGAAAAGTATGGTCAAATTCCTTGAACTTTCCATGGTAACCTGTTGCCGTGAAATGTTCAAGTAAAATTCATATATATAATCAATATATATTTTAAAGGTTTTATTTAATATTACATGGGATTTACTTAATCATTCCATGGCAACATGTTACCATTTTACAAGTTCAAGGAATTTTACCAAACTCTTTGTTACAGTGTACACCTCTATTCAGTGTACTATAATCTGAAAATGAATTACCAAAAGTAACTCTTTGTTTGCGAAAATTTAAGTAACTGACCATAAATTTTAACGCATTATCATCTAGACCAAAGTATTTTAGCTTCAAAAAAAGAATCCTGTGATGTAATGTGTCGAAAGATTTACTATAATCCAATAGTACTAAGCATGTATTTAATTTATTTTCTAAAGCTCTAATTATATCATCCGTAACGTGTAACAATGCCATTGAGGTGTTTTAATAAGTTGTTTATACACAATCCTCTCCAATACTTTGAATATAGGCAGAATAATGATAGGTCGAAATTGATTTATTTGGGTGGGATTATTTACTTTAGGTATAGGTACAATACCTGCATATTTCCAAAGTGATGGGAACTTAGCTAATAGAAGACTACTGTTGATAATGTGAGGAATAGAACCAATAAGAGTGGGTGCAATTAAGAAAATCATTTTGAGACTTATGTCATCCGTGCCAATAACATTTGATTTAATCTGCCACAATATCTTTTCCACAGATTCTTCTCTTACTGTTGTAAATTGAAATTTATATGTAATATTTGCAAAAATTTGATTAATGTTCATATTAGTAACAAAATCATGATTATTGGAATTTACAGAAGATATACTCTATTAACAAGGACGATTAAAAAACAATGGATCGCTAATATCACCCGGGTAAATATATGGAGTTGACTTTATATTTAAATATCGTAAAGTACGCCAGAATCCCTTTGGATCATCAGCAAACTTATGTTGTAGATAAGCCCTTTTTTCATTTCTCATCACCGCACCATCGTGACAAATTTTCTAAGATCTTTATATTCCATGCCAGGCTTGTTCCTTTCTTTTTTTTTCTTAAATTTTGTAAGAGCCTTATTTCGTAATTTCATCTTAAGTTTAATATTGTCAGTGAACCAAGAGGCCGATAATTTTGTAAATCCAGACGTTTTAAAGCATGAGCATCAAAGACTAATTTTAATTTATTATTAAAAAAAATTACTTTTTTATCCACATCCATTAAATTATATAAGTAGGTAATTCCAATTTATATTCATCAAGTCTCGCATAAAATTATTGTAATTAAAACTGGAGTAATCACGATATGTACGAAAAGTTACTCGAGGTTTCACTTTCTTAACATTTAAATTTCAAATTGCTATGCAATGGTCAGATACAGGGTGTCCCACGGTGACGAGACATTAGACATTTTTCAGAGAGTACTTCGATATTAATTTTGAAAATTTTATTTTATTTATTACTTTAAATGGAACACTCTATATAATAAAGAACTCATAAAGTTCTTTCTTCTTAAAATTAACCGTTTCTGATATATTTAATTTTAAAAAAAAAATAAAATAAAAAAGCACTGCCTAATTCAAAAAGATATGTATTTTACAATAATAAAGTTAAATCCATAACATATATATGGGAAATAACTAAAACTCTAAGCTTCCCTGCCATAATTTCAAAATGACTTAATTTCATACAGGGTGGTAGAAATTTAATGCCGAATTTAGTCAACTTTAAACCATCTTATTTCTTTATTGTTAAAGAATGGAAAACGTTAACTTTTATTCAAATTCTGACATTCTAAATTTATTATTTATTCATGGAGAGTGCCACAAGATAATAAATATTCAAAATGTACACCTTTACAGGCTGTTACAAATTAGCTTCTAACGGTAAGAGGTACATATGTACCTGCTGTTTTTCAGTATGCTTTCGAGGCATTTTTCACCTATTTCGCATCATCTTATCGGAAAATTAGAATATACGTTTATATACGAATATACGACAGATTGTTTCGTTAGTTTAGGTTTTATAAGCAAAAAACTAAAAAAAATGCGTATGCATAAATATGTTTAAAAACAATTAATTAATGGTAAATTGGAGTAGGAAACATATCTACAGACTGTCTTTTACATGCTGGAACAGTGCGTTTGCTACTAGTATTTTTGTTACAAAATCACGAATTTAATGCTCAATTAGTTGGCCAAAATACATGCAAAATTAAAAATATATCTAAAAAATTTGTACTTACTTTATTGTCATATTGTACATACTTATACATTTCAGGGCAACGCTAGTAACCATTAACAGTGCAATTGGCACGCTTAGTAGTTCGTTTAAGTAGTCAACCAACCTGGACAACAAAGAGGTAATTGGTAATATTTCGGTTAAAAATTAGTACAATTAAATTAACCGAAAGAATAACTCATTTTTTTTATAAATTCGACAAAATTACCTGCAATATACTTAAAAGTTAGTCATAGTTTAACTACAAATTTCCAGAATATTCTTAGTGATTTTGAAAAGCTTCAGTAAAATTTACATAGGTAATAAAATAACGGACA
Source organism: Anoplophora glabripennis (assembly GCF_000390285.2). Taxonomy (NCBI): domain Eukaryota; kingdom Metazoa; phylum Arthropoda; class Insecta; order Coleoptera; family Cerambycidae; genus Anoplophora; species Anoplophora glabripennis. The sequence continues at coordinate 104,258 of NW_019416319.1, forward strand.
ATATTAAGGAATCATCATTAGAAATTAAAAATTTCCAGTGGTATACTTCACTGTACAACTATTGTTTTCCTAAATAAACTCTTCTTACAAATTAAAAATTTTGAAAAATTTTATAGTGTATATGTGAACATGACAAATCTGTAACAACAAACTTCAGTAAAGCATCAATTTGTATCGAAGGAAATTTTGTATTCCTTTAAGGAGGTATATCGGGGTCCGAGTGAAATGAGGAGCGCAGGGGGGGGTCCTATGCTTTTCTTATGAGACTAAAACCCGCTGCCAATTTCAAAAAATAAAATTCTATTGAAATTATTTGCGATAAACATTATCTATACAGCAAACAAATCTACTCATGGCTCATGCACATGGCATACATATTGACTAATTAACAACATAAAAATATCATGTTTAAGTAGTTTTAAAATATATTTAATGAACGCATAGAGACTATGTAGATGTGACAACAGCGCTAATAATTGACTAGCAGTTGTACACACTGTGAACCTACACCTCGGACATCGGAGATATTGCGTGTCAAATTCGGGTAAAGATGCGTACGCGTTCAAAAATGTATTGTGTGTAAATTATGTACAATATAATTATTATATATAGCAAATATATCGTATTATCCTCGATTTGTATCCTTTATTTAAAATCCGTAAATCATGTAAACTGGTAAAACAACGAGAATTATGTTAATTTAGTTTTAAAGAAATGAAATGACACTCGCGCCCATCTCTCGTCCAAGTCAAAGAAAATGTTGCATGCAATTTTGAAGGTTCTGTGATAGAAATTACATTATTACTCACTGTTCGTGTTTTTAATCTCTATTTTAGTAATGTTACAAAAGTTTTGCAGCTATAACAACAAACAAACCAACAAACAAGTAAAGAAAACTTTATGTAACCCTAAATATTGCTGAGTAATGATTACGATGTTTTTATAAACCATTAAATATACTGTATTTTATTCCAATAAATATATCACAGCTTCCTAGTCTTTTTTAATTAATCTAGTTTTTTTAAAATATTACAAAAAATCATCTGTTGTGGATAATTTATTGTTGATAACAATGTACATGGGATTTAGGAAAAATGTATGTGTTTGAAATCAATTTCGTTTTTATCAAGTTTTTCAAATACATTCGCTCCTTGCTGCACATTAACTCTCAAGTCAGACAGAAATGCAATTATTGGTTTCTGTTTCTAATTAATACAGCCGTACTATGTTCAAAACTTACATAAAAAATAAGATAATACCGTGTACTATCTATGGAAAAGTTTTAATTCACAATTTCTACATTTTTTTTCTCAGTTATGCGCAAAAAAAGGGCCGCACCGTCCATCTTCGCCATATAAACCTATGTTAAAATGAACAACTTTCAACAACAATATCTCAAAATCTAGATTCAAAAAAAATTTCAAAAAAATATGACGCACAGAGGGAGCACTGACTAATACGCTATATAAATTTCGAGTACATCTGTGTATTTGAGTAAACCCGATATACCTCCTTAATTTAACTGAGACAAATTAACTAACCTCATAAGGAACTGCTGATATTTAATTATCGATTTTAGCTTCCGTATATAGATCTCGACGTCGTGGTCATTTTCAATTTCCATTGTATTAACATCCACAATCCTCAAATTTACTAGTCTAAATTGCACTGCAACCACAACTATCAGGGAACATATAAATATGTCGAAAGAAACAAAGGCGAACGCAGCGTTTATAATAACGTAAAATTCGACAGTATAAAACAACGGAAATGGTATAAAAGGAGGTATGTAGCAGTTAAATATGGACGAAGCATTCGAAACGAAGGGTCCTATGACGTATATTAAAATTGCTAAAATTAAGATATTTTTATAAATTTTTTGCACACCATTGAAATGCTGCAGCAAATACGTTATCTGGTCGTCTGCAACATTGACTTTCCAGAAGAGTTCATTTGCCTCTAAGATTTGTTTGATTTTCTTTCTGCCTAGTGCAAGCGGTACATACTTCACCATTATCTGAAACAGAAATAAAATTATTATAATTATTAATTTTTATAACAAAAGAACCATACATAGGAACTTATACTAGTATTTATACTTACTACGACAAGTGCACTTATTGTTTCTACAATTTGTAGGTCTCTATCAAGATAGCATTTGAGGAAAGCCAGGACTATAACACACGCTGTTAAAAAGTTGTTGAAAGTAACACGCCATTTACAAGCAGAAAGGTGAGGATGAATCCCGAGAAGAATAAAACTTTTAAAACAGAAATTATTTTCCATTTTTCAGCATCTGCTGTTACTGCAGAAAGATAAACAGCATTTGCCAGACGGACTGCAACATATAACGGTTTTATAGTGACGAGTTACGATCTACACCCACCTATTTATATATTAATATAATTTATGACTGTAACTTTAAATATTGATTAAAATGTCTTCGAGTAACTGTGGTTAATAATTGAAATACGGAAAAGTTATCAACTGCATCGAATATTTCAATTTTTTATCACTACATATTTAATTGTAATGGGCATTCGAAAGGGAATATACCATACTCCAAAGGTAGCTTCCTTGGATTAAAAATAAACCGATTTGGATAAAGTCACCTTAGTACAATTTTACTTTCTTGAAAAGTTACAGGACTACAAAGAATATTCCCAATTATTTAAAATTTAAGTAATTAAAGTAATTTAAGTAATTTTTTGAGTCCCATATCCTACCTATCTCTTAGATAATCATCTACCTTAGAGCTACTAAACCCCATAAATCACTACCCCATAAATCACCCTAATTTTTCCTATGAGATTCGTTTTATTATATGTAATGCCTATTTCATCATATTATTTATTTATTTATTGTGTTTACTTGCTACCCATCGGGTTGGCAAAGTTATTGTCTACATTTATAAAAGTTAGCCCAGAAATGCTTTTTCGTGAACAAACAAATAACGTTCTTAGATTTAAGAAGTGTGTGGCGGTGGAAGATTCCCATATCGAAACTTAACTTATTCTTGCTTTGTTTTTCTATTTTATGTTATGTGTAAAGTATGTCTGTCCAATTTTGTTAGTGAAAATTACATTAGCAGACAGTAAGATTTGCTAGACTTATTTTAAAAATATGTACGGTTTTAACATAGTAATTATGTCCAATTAAAAATTAAAAACAAAAAATGGTGGATGCGCCGCTCGATGTGCACTATTACATAAAATCATATATATTTCCTAAACTGTTAATTTTACCGAGTTGAACCAAGAGGGTATTATCGTTGGCAAATTCTTCAGGGAACTTATTTTTGACACAGGCAGATTGCGATCGTCATCTATGCAAAAATTCTGGGTTGTTAACCATCGGGCATAGTCTGTCCCTGACGTTCTGGTCATAATGAGGTTTCACTTACAACATCAAAAACAAGCTATAGGCATGTGTTATCAATCACCAAATTTGCATCATGCTGAAGTTAATAGTTTAGAGACTGTAAATGAAAATAACTTTTTAATTTTCACCTTTGAGGGCCCGTAACTTGTTAACAAAGGCCCATATGAAAAAAAATATGACGAACTGATTTTATTTTGACCTCAATTATTTGTACTACATTTACTTTTTTGTATCAAGTACCGGGACACCCTGTATATACGAGTATAGCTAGGTTCAAGTACGAACCACACACTATATTGCAAGAGATATGCCTAATTCTTTTTTGAAATGCAATTTCAGGTGCACTTTGGGATACACGAACTTGCTATTATTCGCTTTTTATAATTATTAACCAGGCACTTTAGAAAATCAATGAGACTGGGAAGGCAATGAAATTCCTGAATCAAATTCGTAGGTAAAAATAAAAAACTGCTATTAATCTTAAGCTATTCATAATATTAATAATTTTGTAACGTAATCTTCCAAAGAAATATTCTGTATTCTTGTTTTTCATATTGTCAACACTCTTGACATTGTTGTTTCAAAATTTGATTTTTTCTAAAAAATTTGTGTTTTACATTTAATTTTGTTTTATTTAATATCTATTTATGCATCCCACCTGAAAACGCACCCTAAATGAAAAAAATGTTAAGAACTTTCTGTTATGGTTATTTTTACGTGTTCGTGTTTGTTAAATGCGATATTAGAACAACAAGAATACATAATATTTAATTGAAAAAATATATTATTTAACAATTTTAGTATGTCAGGTATTTTATATTAACAGAAAATATTGATTTCCCACATTTCCCTAACCTACTTTTTTCTTTTGCTGGACTTCTATAGCTTGCTGATTATATAGTCTTTTGTAACCCTAGTTCCTGGTTTAGAGCATTTTTTCAGAAACAAGGTCAAAATAATACTCAGAATAACTGATACTCATTTTATTCACATAAATTCTAATGTGATCTATACTATTCCACATCTACTTATTTCCTTTTGCAACATATATTAAGTGATGTCCTTATAAGGTGCGGAATTTTTTCTATTTGATAGTTATTCAAATGATACTGAAAATAGTGTGGATGTATTTTTACGGAAAACTGTTTAAAGGAGGTATAAAACCGCTATTTTTGAGAAAAGCTTCCTTATTTCATAACGCTTATAGTATTTTTTTGTTATTTCAGTTGTACTTTCTATATTACCACATTGGTACTATAAAAGTGTTTTAATATGGCATTTCAACTTTTCCTTCTAGTCTCTGTTCACGATGGACCATGTACAAAAAGACAGGAGCTAAATATTTTTTTGGCGAACTGAAAAAAGGAAAATTTCATATTTGAAGGAACCAAATCTTCTGGCTTTTCTGATATATTGTATTGTTTCAGATGAAAAGGATACTATAGCGTTTTGTTACGATATTGAAGGCCTAATAAACCAATTAAAACTCAACTCAAAGTTTTTAGAGACGAGTGGAGGTTATTCAAGACAGTTGTTCTACAATCTACATAGTGGTGGTAGATGTGATTCACTTCCAACAGCATACTCAACAAAACTGAAAGGAAACTGTTATAGTATGAAGAATATCTTGGAAAATATAAAACAATTAGAATGAGGATGGCGAATATGTGGAGCTTTCAAAATTATTACTGTTGTCCCCAAACACCAACCAGGATTTACTAGGTATCCCTGTTTAGTTTATGAGACAATGGAGATAAGAAGAATCACTTTATCAGAAAACCTGACCTAACCGAGGAGCTCTGAATTTAGAATTTTTAGCGTTACTCAAGCTCAAAATACATCCGAAATTCTGTTTTGTCCACTACATATAACACTTGGGACTAATAAAACATGCTTATGGTGCTTTAAATAAAATTTAAATTTCCCGAAAACAGACAGTGCTAAAGCTGAAAGAGAGTATATTCGATGGACCTCAAATTCCTAATATGTTACGTGAAGATTGTGTATTAACAATAAATTAATCTAAGCAGGTGCATAGCAAAAATTTAACATCTGTAACATGTACAATCCTTGCGAATGCATATTCACAAATAACTTTTTAACAATTTGGGGAGCATTTTCTCGAAAATGAAGGCTTTTTCTGTAAAATAGCATAGAAGCTGTAAGCAGTTTTTATCATTTGAAAAGAAACTACAAAAGTATTTTAAAATAGCCTTTCTACTTCTTCTAAGTCTCCATTAAGTGCAAATATAAGCTTCTCGTAGATACTTTAAACTTTAACATATAATTTTTTTCTTTGGCGACTGTTCAGTTCATCATTTCACTTATGTTACTTCTTGTAAGAAGGTATGGAAGGTGTAAGCAGTTTTCATCATCTGAAAAGAAAATTATACTTATATTAGAATGTTGAACATGTATCTCTAGAGACTTTATACTTATAGAAAATAACGATTTCAAAATCAATCATTTTTCATATCTACTACATTTCTGATTTATCTGTAGCCCGTTATTTTACTTACTAATAAAATTGTTCTGTTGTTGATAACGTGATAGTGTCCAGCCCTTATACAAATACTTTTCTGGCTCCGGATCATCATAATCAAAAAGTTTTTACGCAGAGATCGTAGTTGGGGTGAGTACCATTTACACTCAGAATATAAAGTGTCTGCTGTTGCTTCTGACTGGAAAATAATTACATTTGTTATATCAAATTTTTTACAGAGTTCTAAACCGAGCAAAAAAATTAGGGGAGCATAAAAATTTCCCAATTTTTTTTAATAATTTTTGAATGGCTGTAACTCGTGAATAATGATCGAATCGAGAAAAAGCATCTTGAGGCTCGAAGATTCTAGTTTTGAAAAATTAGTTTTGTTTTTTTTTTATTTTCTGAACGATTATTTCTCATCGAGATATTGGCTTTTGAGTGAAACTCACCCTTTTCTATGAGCCGTATCTCATGAACTAATGATCGTACACTGAAGGTGGGTTTTGTAAACTTGAATCACTACTCTTGAAGGCCTATTGGTATGTTTGAGATTTTTTTTTAATACCTACTCAGTGTTAATTTAAAAAAGTGCAAAAATGACCTTTTCTGCTGTGTTGGAAAATCAACGACTACCTTTCAAAAAATTGCTAATGTTCGTAGGTATTTTTTAGCTCAATACATGCCCATAAGGCCTGAAAATCCGTTTTCCTGTCCTGAATCGTCAAAGTTTTATAAAAAATAAAGGAGCGAGTTTATTGGTCTATAAACATCAATTAATGATGATTGGGACGAAAAAAAATTTGATGCGTTATATTTCTCACAATTCGCGTTATATATTTATCAAATATCGAAAGAAAAAATTTAAAATTTTGAAAATTCGATCTTGAAAAAAAATCAAAATTTTCAAAATTTCATTGCCATTATCTTTTTTACAACTTCATATTGAATATTTCAAATGACCAAATGTTGAAATAAAAAAAAAACAATTTTTAAATAATAAAAAAATATTATATGACTTCAAAATTTTCAGAAAATTATACCTAGGTACTTAATAATTTTCTGTCCAGTTTTGATGTGACTTTTTTCTTCGCATGCCGTTTTTCATCGAGTTAAAATTAATTGCATTAATTTATGTTGATGGCCTCATGTGAATCTTCATGTATTTTTTTACACATTTTTTTACAGTAAATCGATATACGATTTACTGATCCATTTTTAATAAAAAAAAAATTTCAAAAATATCTATTTTTTTCATTAAAAAAATAATATTCAAATTTTATTATTTTTTTAGATATTTGATAAGTATTCAGTGTGACATTGCGAAAAAAAAATTTGAAAAATTAGATTTTTTTAATTTTTAATTTTTTTTATCTATATTTGATGAGTATTTAACACGAAATAGTGAGAAAAATAACATAATTCTTTTTATCTAAATGATTGAATGATGTATAAGGAGCAAACCAGCTCCTATATTTTTTTTTATAAAACTGACGATTCAGGGAAGGAAAACGGTTCGACTCATCAATTTCAAAATTTCCAGACCTTGTGAGCATGTATTGAACTAAAAGAAAACCTACAAACACTGGCAATTTTCGCAATATTTGCAGAGTAGTTATTGATTTTCCAAATCAGCAGAAAAAGAACTTTTTGGCAGTTTTTCAAATTAATATTGAGAATATTTTTTTTTGTCAAACATGCCACAAGGTCTTTGAAGAGGATTGATTCAAGTTTCCAAAATCTACCTTCTATTCGCTGTACGATCATGAGATATGATGACAAAAAAAAAGGTGACTTGTCACTCAATGAGAAATAATCGTACAGAAAATAAAAAAAACAAATTGTAGGTGAGAAATCAGGCTAAATGACCCTCTCATTGATTAATCCAGAAATAAAATAAATTTCTGGGCCCATGGTCAGTTTAAAACAAAATAAAATTTTTTGCCCTTACTTTATTTTTTTGATTGCACTGAGAGTGATGTTCAAAAAAATTTTTTCGTCTTAAGATTTCAAAACTAGAATCTTCAAGATGCTTTTTTTTCTCAATACGACCATTATTCACGAAACTACAGCCTTTCAAAAATCACTAAAAAAATTTGGAAAATTTTCTTACATCCTTAATTTCTTTGCTGAATGTATCTATATGGGGTCCGCTCAAATTTTAATTATAATATGGTCTCCATTGCTTTGAAATCATTGACAAAAATTTCTTTGCGTCTAGAGTGTACTTCAAAATATAGTTTAAAAATTTGAACGATCCCCCTGTATTTATTAAATACAAACCTCGTTCATCAGTAACTGCGCAGGGAGCCCATATATCAAGAAAAATTCGGCAGTCACAATGAAAATGATAATAAAAAATCTACCCTCCTCGAACACAGAGCCTTGGCTGAAAATGATATGGAAAATTATTGTGTCTTATTCCCATACTGGGTGTATTTAAATGAATGATCACAAATGCCACCTTGTTAATCTTCAGGCCAAAAGTAGATCAAACTGAGATAAGTTCACTTTAGTTCAAAGTTGCCATGTTGACAAATTGCAGAGTATTTGATTTTTTCTAAAATATCACAAACATGTAAATATCTGGGAAGATATTGTAGTGACCATTTCAATATTAGTTTTATTGTAACAAATCAATTGCCTAATAATTTTTAAAGAGGACTGAGGTGTGCTCTGAACTGCGAAAAAAATACTAAGTGACAACGTCATTAAGAACATCAGAATTTCAATGTTACTGAATATTTTCGATATTCGATTAAGATCATTTGATTCATACAATTCATAACAGGAAGAACTTTTATCACATTTTATGCTAATGGTAAATGATTTACTATTTTTTAAATTAAAAATAAACTTATGCCACAGTCGAAAATAATTCGCAAACTATTCGTTTTATAAGAAAAATGCACAAGAGTTATTTTTAGAATTATAATTTTAAATACAATGTATCAAAAATCCCACACCTAAATTTTTTTCTCTTAACAATTGCATTGTATTTAAAATTGAACTCGTATAGTATAGTACTCTATTATTAGCTTTATAGCTAGTACATTCATGTACATCTTATTATGTAAACAATGCAATATAAAAAAAATAACAACTACTGTCAAGATACCTACACTTGGTAAAAAAAAGGTAACAATAAAAATACTTGAAAATAAAATTACACAAATAAGATGAAATGTTGAGAACAATTTTTGGAAAAAAACATGTTACACGCAAATAACTTGAGTTTTTATCATTTGGCACAATTTTTATCAAAAACTATACGAAAAGTCACATTTTTCGAACTTCGTTTTTTCACATCCTGATATTTGGCGGACTCTAAAGGGTGTCTATAATATAAACGCCATATATTTAATTTGTGTTAGTATAGATCAAAACAACAAAAAACCGTTATACAAGGTGTCCCGGTACTTGATACAAAAAAGTCGAGTACAAATAGATGAGGCCAAAATAATATCAGTTCTTCATGTAAATTTTTTTCATAAGGGCCTTCGTTAAAAAGTTACGGACCCTCAATGGTAAAAATTAAAAAGTTATTTTTATTTACATACATTAAACTATTAACTTCAGCATGATGCAAATTTGGTGATCGATAATACATGCATACAGCTTGCTTTTGATGTTGTAAGTGAAACTTCATTATGCCTAAACCGCCAGGGACGGACTATACCCAATGGTTAACAACCCAGAATTTTTGCATAGATGACGATCGCAATCTGCCTTCATCATAAATAAGTTCCCTGAAGAATTTACCAACGATAATACTCTCTTGGTTCAACTCGGTAAAATTAACTGTTTAGGAAATACTTGTGATTTTATGTCAGACACACACAGACACACTTTACACATAACACAAAATAGAAAAACAACACAAGAATAAGTTAAAGTAAGTTAAGTATTCAACTCCAAATATCGATGTCCATACAGACGTTTCTGAAAAACGTATAGACCTATTAAATTATTACCCACTATTAATGTATTGACAGGAATAATGGATAATAATTTAATACGTCCATACGTTTTTGAGGAACGTCTGAATGGATACATCGATATTTGGAGTTTTTGCAAAGTAATTTGCAGCCACTATTAGACCATGTTCCATTAGTCACCCGAAAAAACGTTTGGTTCATGCACGATGGGGCTCCTCCCCATTACAATGTTAATGTATGAAATTATCCATTATGTTTAATAATAACTGGATTGGGAGAGGAGGCCCAATTTCATGGCCACCACGTTCTCCAGACTTTAATCCGATGGACTTCTTCCTTTTGGGATATCTGAAAAATTTAGTGTACTCAACCCTAAATTATGTTGCATGGTGATAATATTAGACGTATCATAAAAATGCTTTTTCATGTACAAACAAATAACATTTATAGAGTTAGGAATGGTGTGGAAGTAGAATGTGCCCATACAGAAAATGTATTTTGATAGTTTTCTTTCTTTTAAATTATTTTTTAACTTCCTTTAACTTAATCCTGCTTTTTTTCTATATTGTGTTATATGTAAAGTGTATTTGTCATATTTTGTTAGTGAAAATTACATTAGCAGACAGTAAGGTTTTCCAGGGTCTTATTTTAAAAATATGTACCAGGCAGATTGTGATCGTCATCTATGCAAAAATTCTGGATTATTAACCATTGGGTATAGTCCGTCCCTGGCGTTCTCGTCATAATGAAGTTTCACTTACATCAAAAACAAGCTGTACGCATGCGTTATCGACTACCAAATTTGCATTATGCTGAAGTTAATAGTTTGGAGACTGTGAATAAAAATAACGTTTTAATTTTCACTTTTGAGGTCCGCAACTTGTTAACAAAGGTCCGTATGAAAAAAATTTATACGAAGAATAGATATTATTTTGACCTCATCTAATTGTCCTCGACTTTTTTGTATCAAATACCGGGACACCCTGTATACAACGTAAGTCCTAGACTTAATTTTCAATAAAAACAGTTTATATCAAATTTTGTAAATTTAATAGTCGAAGCTTACAAAGAATTGTTTGCCATTAAGGGCAACAATAATTTCTTTGTGCAAACATCTCATATTATTTCTCGTCTCGTATTTTCAGTACGAATGATATTAAGCTTGCTGTAATTCGTTGCCTGTTTTTTATTGTTTTCCACAATTTATCGATTATTAGAACTTGAGATGTTAAACTGTTGCCAGGGGAAAGCAACATGTAATTTTTAGAAAGCAAAATGTAATTCTTAGGATAACCGGTACCCAAAACATATGTTTTGATTATAAGTTAGGTTATTTGTCGCTATGTTCCATAGTGTTTTAGATAGTGGCAACGTAATTTCTCGCCCTGAAAGCAAGCCACAATAACAAGTTCGTGCAAAAAAGTAAATACTATACTTTGTTCGCGACAATTTTGCTACAAGTACAAGAAAAATTATCAGTTAAAGGGTGTATCTAAAACAATAGTTGCAATATACTTAAACAACATAAACGTCACGTACAGGAGTTGACAGTAGCAGGTTTTCCCGACAGACAGACTATCCGAGTTCTTCTTAGAAGCAAATCGCTATTGAACACACGCACTGCCAACCCCCTGCACCTGTCGGGGATAATATATGACAAACTGGCCTTATATTAACCTTGAAATGATTTTACATATTCGTCTGACTATAAGTGCAACTATAAAAATGATAAAATTTATACTTACTGTGTCGTCCTAACATACAGACTACTACAGATCATGGTAACGCTACTGACCATCAGCAGTGCAATTGGTACAGTTAATAATTTATTTAGATCATCAACAAATCTGAAAGAAAGTGGATTGGTTTATTTTTTTCATATCCGTTTCAAGTGAAAGACTGTGATTTGGCCAGGGAAGTACATAGGTAATTTTTTTTGCTGCTACTAGAAAATGTGATAGGTTTGTTGTCAAGAAAATTATTATTGATTGTTTTTTAATCGATTTCTCTTTCGTTTATTTTATTTGTAAATATATTGATTAAGTAAAGGATAAAACACCTACAATATTCAAAAATTAAAGATTCTTTTCCTCATTTAATTTTTTATATAAAATGTGTTTAGGAAGGAAATGTATCTCTAAATATATGTATTTTCTTTTAAATGGAACAGTCGACAGTCGAACAGGCGGCAAATGTATATTTGTCGCCTTTTTTTTCTTTCCTTCTTACTTCTGTTTACAATGATATGTAAGTGTCATATATTTGCTTCGATAGTTTGCACATTTTTTTTATTTACTTCATGGCTGTTACAATAGTTATTTAATTATGCAGTAAAGTACAAGATGGTATTTAAGCAGCAAAGGCATTAAATCCACTTTACTGCCCAGTTAAACACATATTTTTTTTTAAATTTTATCATAATTGCAAACAAAGCTATTTATTTATTATTAAAATTGTATGATAGTTCTTTCATGTCAATAACATTATATCATTTTCAGAATATGTACTATTGGTATATTTTGCTGAATTAAGTAAAAGTATGAAATCTTCATTATGATCAATATATGCGAAGCTCAGAGCTACTTTGAATGTCTACAACAACATCGATATTGGAAAACAGGTAACTAAAATTAAAAGAATTCTTGAAACGGCAATCGGATGGATGTCGTGCTAAAAAGTCAGCAGTTTTAGAAAATGAACAAATTAAAATACTCTAATGGAGGCTCTTGATGGTACGTATTTAGATACAAAGGCAATTATAAACAAAATATTTTTATAAACGAAGAATACTGACTATTATTATTTTAGGTGACAATGATTTTTGCCATATCTGGGGCATGTCGATGTGATGAATTACTTCAAACAAAAATTGGAGATTGTGTTATCAAATTGTGTTATCAATCTGAAGTTAATAGTTTAAAGACTAAATAAAAATAACTTTTTAATTTTCACCTTTGCAGGCCCGTAACTTGTTAACGAAGGCTTGTATGAAAAAAAAAATTATATGAAGAACTGATATAATTTTGACCTCATCAGTTTGTATTCGACTGTTTTGTATCAAGTACTGGGACACCCTGTATATGAAAAAGTCAATGTTCGTCTAAAATTAATTTTACATCTGCAAAATAAAAATCCTTTCAGTGGCTCGTTCTCAAATTGTCGTATGTCACGAGATAGATTTAATTTTTTTCATGCTCAATGTATATTCATGATCATGATTATATTGTGCACATAAAACTTCGTTCCAGTATTTTCATGTTATTAGAAGATATTGGAGATATAACATTTTTTTTTCAAAAGACAGCATACATCATACATTATAAATGAAAGCAAATGTATAATATAAAAAAATATAAAACATTAATTAAAATATTATTAATTAATATTATTATATATAGAGCTAAATTGATTTCCTCAAGAAATGAAATTTTTAATAATGATTTGAAAGTCAAAAAATTGTTCTAATATACAAGAATTTTCTTGAAACAGTTGTTAGGAATATTGAAGGTAAGACAAATTATGTCAGACAAAAAAGAGAAATTACATTCACAATAAAAATTATAGATTAAAAAAAATAGGTATTAAAAACCTTAGAACAGTTTTCCAGACAACTAATACTGCATGAACTTTACTGTCAAATACGCGCCCAAATAACAATTTTCAAAATTCAGAAAATTGCGTAGTAATAGTAGAACAAACATCATATGATATGTTCAACCACGGAAACAGAAAAAACAAACTTTAAAGTGTCAGTGATAAAACGTCTCCTTAATTTTTGACAGTTATTTATTTACGCACTGTATAAAGTATAGATTCTAAGGTATTAAACTGTTTCCATTAAAGTGAGGCACGTGGAATAAACCAATTTCAGTAACACTGACATACTAGAAAGTTTATGTAAATAAACTAACAATAAGTTACACTTACCTTATAAGAAACTGTTGATATTTAATTATGGATTTTAAATTCACTTTGTAGACCCTAAGGTCGTGATCGTTTTCAATCTTCCTAGCATTAAGATCTTCAATTTTTAAGTTTACCAGCCTAAATTGGGCTGCAACTGAAACTATCATAGAACATACGAATACATTGAAACAAAAAGCTGATGCCGCCCCAACTATAATGACATAAATTTCGAAAGCGTAGAATATCGGAAAGGGTATTCGGGGTGGAATGTAACAGTTGCATATGGACGATCCTCTAACAAAAAAGGGTTTTGCAACATGTAATATAATGCCGAAAAAAATAGCGTGCTTATAAACTTTCTCTATTGTTTTGAAATACTGGACGTAATATTTTACTTGGTCGTCTTCAACGTCGGTGTTCCAAAAGTGTCGCATGGCCTCTAAGATTCGTTTTATCGGTGCTCGACCAAATATCAGTCCCAAATATTTCACAGTCACCTGAAGTGGAAATTTTCTTAATGTACAATACAAGTAAAAACGTCACAGGTATACTCCAGTCGAATTAGAGTTTGAACGTAAACAAAGTCATTAATAGACATTTTATTGCAAATTGTGATGGTGAAGGGTATGTAGAATGATAAAAACTAACTCGAAAGAAGTGACACTAAGTTAGCAAATTGCAAATAAGTGTCAAAATTAAATGTTTTTTTCACTTTTTGATTGCCCATGAAAATTTAGACGACCTATCGGAAAATTGGTTATTTTATATTGTAGGCTGTTAAATTACCTACAATTTAAGCTACCTAAAGTCATATTTCACTAATTTGTTAACTGTAATATTTTTTTTTATTTTCAGGTTTTGTAATCTAATTCGACTGGTGTAGTAGCAAAATAACATAAAACAGATAAAAAAAGGATACTTACAATAATAAGACCATTGCATACGTCCACGACTCCTAAATCTTTTTCGAAATAAGAGTTGAGTAGCGCCAGCAGACAAATACACGATACCAACGAGCAGTTAAAAATAATACGAAGTTTGTCCATGGGTTGGCTAGGATGTATCCCAAGGAAAGAAAAATGTTTAAAGTATGAAATATTCTCCATTTTCGTGTGTTCGCTGTTATTAGAAGAACACAAATGATTCTCTCGTTAGCGTGTAACAGAATATAAATACAATGGGCAGTTACCACCAACACCCACCTGTTCAAGTATTTATAAAGGTATACGTATAATTTTAAATGTTCGCTGAATTTGTTCCTCTCTCTAACGTTAGCGATTGAAATATTAAAACGTCATCAATTTGTTACCGCTAATTGAGTAGTCAGGGGAAATACAGCATGTTTTTGAAGTTAGTTTGCAATATAAAACCAAACATTTTGTATAATCATTTATTTTTTCAGTTATATAAAAATATCTCAATTTTTTAATGAATGAGCGAGCTATGAAACAATACAGCGAGCTTGAAGTATCTTGTGGAATGACGCAAAAAGAGCGAAAACAATACTTTTGAATAAAAAGAGGTCCCCGAACTGATTTTACGTTGTTAACTTAATTGAGTTACTATATTTAATACAATTCAAGAGATAAAGTTGTTATAAAGTCCTATTGTAGTTATTTTTTCTAATGTTAATGCGGGAAACTGGAATAACAATATTCTCAGCATGCCTGGTATAGTGCTGGTGTAGGTTGCAGTGTTTGACCAAATTTCCAACATTTTTACGAATAAGAAGTAAGGATTCATATATAAAACGGATGGAAGTGGTAAAATCCTAATTTTTAAAAATAAACCGCAGCCTTCTGCAGAATGAAAGCTTTTTGGGCATTACTAGAATTACCCCAAAGTGCAATGCCATATGTCAAATGACTATGAATGAATAAAGAGTAATACGCCATTCTCATTACACTGTTATCAGCTAAAGGTGGCAGCTGTCTTAACAGGAATATTTGTGTAGTTTTATATCAACATATGCTGTCCAGTTTAGACTAGAATCTAGAGTAACACCCAAATACTTTACATCCGATTTGGGTTGGATTTTACAAGAAGTAAATGTTATGTGTTGAGTTTTGGAAACATTTAGCTTCAATTTATTCGCTGAAAACCAATTTTCCACCGCAATCAAATTACCCGAACTCATATCGCTACTAGCACGAGACAACAGTGTTATGTCATCCACAAAGGGGATACATGTATATTAGGAATATTGACAGGCAAGTCGTTGATGTATATCGGGAAAAGCACAGGACTTAGTACTGACCCTTGAGGTACACCATTACATACAGATATTATATTATTGATATATATGAGTAATAATGAATCCCGCTCACTATATTGTTTTATCTTTACTTGAAACGCTTATTTCAAGATATAATGACGTAGAAAAACAACAAAATTTGAATGGTCGCCCATCGCCAAAAATAACGGCAATATTTAACGAAAAGAGAAAAGGTCGGGAAAGTTTTCGAAAAGGCAATCTTCGTGATATGATAATAATAATTATTAATGACTATGTGAAATGAAGAAAAAATTAAGTATGCGAAAAATATCACTGGATTACCAAGTAAATGGGGCAAAAGTTACAACGAATTAGAAATATTTTCGAGCTATAAAATGCTATACTACGAAATTATAAATTGCATTTCCCTTCAATTAAGTATTCGTTTTGGCAATTTACATGATTTAAATTTTCTTGCTTTACTAGATTCCTCAAAATTTCCCGAATATGCAATGAAATTTCTCGAAAAATTGTTTGAATGTTTTCTACAAATACAGGGTGATTCAGAACTTATCAAAAAAAATTCTGGATGTACAGGGGACTGTTACAAATACAATTTTGTAAAGAAAAAATTAAGAAGGGCAGTTCGAAAATTATTTAAAAATACACTGCACGGTACTGGAAACTGGTCCACTGTATAACTTAGCCTGGCACAATGCGACCGTCACGGCGACAGTGATAAAAACGAACAAAAACTTGAAAGAATATCGTAAGGAAAGGAATAAATATAATTTTATAGCCCCTATTTTATATCAGCAAATTCAACTGATTGTTAGTATTAATTATTAAATTTATTTGTGGCTTTAAATCAAAATTTTGTCCACCGACGTGTAAACACATTTGGGTCCGTCTTATTCTTTCAGTTTCTACGAACTAACACAAATGCTGTCTTGTTCCACCATAACACAAATGATTCACAATAGGTAATACAAATGTTTTCTTGCTTCACCATAAATTAAAACGATATCCATCAACTCCGAGATGCTATACACGCAAGCCATTTTTGGCACTAACTACTAAAAAACTATTGTAAACGCTATGGTAACGACTACTGTAAAATCGGATTTCAGTATTCGGAGTCGCTGAGGCCACGTGGTTCTCCATGCATTTTACGAATGACGCTAAAGGCTACAGTTGTCCAGCTATGTAATGGTTGAAAGTACTACAACTTCAATAATTTTTTTCTCGGAAACTATAAGGACTTTACAAAAATTTTTACGATATTGACTCCATTTCTCATGCCGCATCTATTCCCAATTTTTTTAGGATAAGTTGTGAATCACTGTATATCCAAACCATTTTGGAATTTAGATAGGTTGAAAAACGAACTTAATATTTTATACAGAGATGAACAATTTCGTAATTTAGAAGTTAAAAAAACGGTAGAGATATTATACAAGGAATTTAAAATGGTATTTTCGGACACATACAAATTGTTTTGTCTAGTTTTAACAATTTCTCGGTAGAAACAAACTTTTCGTGTCTTAAGTGCATTAAGACTTACTTAAGAAATACGATGACACAAGAGCGCTTAAAGGACTTATCAATGATGGCAATAGAAAAAGAACTATTGCAAAGATACAATATTATGAAGATATTATAAGTAAATTTTTAAATTTTGGAGACCGATGATAAAAAATTAATGTTTTTAAAATATTTTGTTAAAATACATAGTAAAATAGATAAGCTGTTTTTTCATATTTTTTAATATCCTAAATTTCTGGATATTATAGGTTCTGGTAATGGTGCTAGTTATTTTTGACAGTACGCACCACAATGGGTACACTTTCTTAATTTCTCAATAAATCAGACCAAGATTTTGCTTCAATGCACTGCGATTTTAATAACATATTATATTCTATTTGCAAAATTTATATCTAACAATTCAAACGGAACAAAAATATAGCTCTTTGAGAATTCTCTTTGAAACATCGAGGATCAAAATGTAAGTATTAATTGTAAGAAAAATTTAGATTGTTCTGTACGGTTTTTTCGAAAACGATCAAACTGTTTTATTAATGGTTTTAGGAAGAAGGACAAAATAAAACACAGTATCTTAGGATTATTTAATTCAATTGAATTCTAAAGAGTAGTCTACATCGTGTTGCAGTTTCATGTTTTCTTTCACAATATGCATCTGTGTTAAAATAAATTAATATTGTTAGTAGTAGTACTTAATGCTCCTAATAAAATTGTTGTTGTGAATATGCCTGTGTCCAATATCTTCACGGAGTTCATAGGGTCATAATTACAAACTTTAAGTAACTATTTTAATATCTAGAATATTGCTTTAAACGCTCGTGAGAAATTAGTCAATTAATTTCTTGATTTAAGCTACTTTTTGTAGAAAAGTATAAAAGCTGTAAGCTGTTTTCATCATCTGAAAATGAAATTATTTATTAGGGAGTATAATTTTTCCAATTTTTATATTTACGCTATTCAACAGACCACAGCTCAGTAACAGAATAGAGAACATAAAACTCATGTAAACAAAATATTGTATATTGTAATGTGATATAATTCAATATGATACATACAAAGAAACACAACCAAATGGAGTATACCAAAAAAAGAGAAAACAAATAAATAACAAAATTTAACACGTATGTCAAAAATTTAAAGTAATTTTCTTAAAATGAGTTAAGTTGCAGGAAAAAATGTCAGTAAAAGTAGACGCATTATTATAAAAGTTGCAAATATACTGTATTTTATAATATTTATTTGTTCGACGTAACCCAGTTTTAGGGATGTGTCGATTTAGTAATGAAGTAATGTAAACAAAAACTTAAGCAATATTTTTAATAGGATCGTTAAAGTTTAGTTTCTTGTCAAATGTAACATCAAGATCAGAAAAATATTTTGGTCTGAAGAGAACCTTATTAGTAAGTTAGTAAGTATAGATTTATGACTTCGATACGAACGAAATCTATTGCGAAGGTAAGATTTTGGTATACTAATTTGACTTATCTAGCTTTTTTTCACGCAATTGAAAGAAATATAGGTATTGTATTCAAATAAATCAAATCAACAAAATGTGCTTCAATTTATAACAGGTTTTGCAAATTTATTCCTTTTTCAAGTAACTATATTTTGCGTTTTCCACTTACAATTAGAATAGTCCTGTTGTTAATAATATGATAGTTTCCAGCCCTTATACAAACACCTTTCTGACTTCGGGTCATCATATTTAAAAAATGTTTTCGCAAGGGCCGTAAATTCGGTAAGTACCATTTGCACTCAAAATATACCATGTCTGCTGTAGCTTCTGACTAAAAAATAATAGTTTATCATTTTGGTACCTATATGGAGTTAAAAAAGAGTGTAAAAAATGTTAAGAGCAAAGAGTACTGCAAAAAAAATAAGAAAAAGTGTCAGCAAGTGTATTTCAAATGCATCTTTTCCGGGATATAGAGTGTCAAGTTTTCCAAAAATATCTGCTTATATCTTCCAAACGTATTGATCAAATCATTTCAAATTTGGCAACGGGTATTAGCTAATGATTAATTGAGGTAATGATGATAAATAAGCGGAGATTCAGATGTACCTTCACTTTATTTTAAAAGTACTTCCACCAAGCCACGCCATACACTAAACTTTTAAGATAACCCCTTATGCAACAGATGCAACGTATTCAGGTCTGGCAATTTAGATGGGTTTACCAAGTTTAATCGTCCGTAAGTTTCATTTATGTGCTTTTGAACCGGTTTTGAACCGGTAATGAGAAATAAGGAAGAGCACCATCGTGCTGAATCACAAACCACGCCAGATCTTCGGTTGCATGTTTTCAAGTAGCGGTAACATCTATTTTAAACAGTGTAGATATTTAAGATAGTTTAAGTGATTATGTAATGTAATGTGTTAAGTATATATTACCTTCATAAATGATTACAAGCCACGTGACTGGTATATTCTTTGAAATAGTAATTTTATTTCCTTCGCGTTGGCAATTCAGTTATAGTAAAACTAAAATTTATTGAAACAATTAGATCAAGGTTAGGTTAGAATACAAAATTCTGTTACATCGGCTTATGATTGGTGTAATTTGTAACGACATGTTATTTATCCAAGCGGCGATCGCATTATCTCGCGCGTAGACATAATGGTTTGTAATTGGCCATTGTAAATGTAGATGATGATGATATTGATGACGCTTAAGATTAAGGGATTTTTACTTGACAGTACTAACGTGCAATGTTGGTTGCCTAAGCTTGGTGATCCTGTGGTTTGTAATCATTTATGAAGGCTCTCTGGACCATATAGACCAAGCGGGATCTGTTTTGGTGTAGGTGTTTTATATAGTATCGCTAATTTTTGCTTTAATGGCTCCAAAATGATATAACAAAACATAATTTCACTATACGCGCGCCACAAAATGTGTGCTAAACTTATTATTACACAAATAGTGAAAAAAATAGCAAAAAAATTCCATTTTTTCTCTCTTTGTTTCAACACAGTTCAAAACCTATTCATTTTAGAGAAAAATTGAAGAGGAAAAAAAATCGTAATTAAATTTTACACATGATATACCTTTTTTCAAATAAAAATACAACATAATTATTGCAAAGATAGCAAAAACAAAAAAAAAAAGTGGAGAAAATTACAATATTTTTGCGATTTTTTAAAAGTACTTATATTATAGGTAGGATCTTCATACTTGGTTATAAATATCTTTTTGATATAATAAAACATCACACCAATTTTCGTTAAAATCGGTCCTACAGTTTTCGAGTAATAATTTAGCAATCCTGATTTTTGAAAACATTGTAATTTTTGCAAATTTAACTGAGCCTAAATTAAGAGTTCTAGATACTTGAAAATTTTATCACATAAAAAAGGGCACCCAAACTTTAAAATGCGTCCAGAAAAATTGAAATCCGTTAATTAGGAGAGCCGTGGTAATTGTTTAAAGATATGCGTAATTTTTGGGCTTATAAACAAATAGAATAACTATATATATTCATTATAATTATTTTATTAAATTATGCTTTTATAGTACTCGGAAATATGCGAAAAATACGAGAAAAGTAAAGCAAATTAAAAAGTGGTAATTATCAAAACCTTAATAGGTCGATAATTAACTATAATTCGCATTTGAAAATGCGATATTTGGACTTTTCGGCTCGCGAGACATCGATTTAAAAAAATCCATCAAAATCGGACCACTAGAAGCCGAGATAATAAAAATATTTAAGCGCGCCGCTATTTTGAACGCGCGATTTCAATTTCGAGTCGGCCGGCGCCGTAGCCGCCGAGCTCTCGACCCCCCACCACTACCTCCCATACATTATTCGTGAATTTCATGCTCAGTCCAATAGTTTTAATCGACATTTTGTATGGCTTACACAAGGGCGCAAGTTTTACAAATTCACTCCCGGAAAGTACTCGGAATGACAAAGGTATTTGTTTAAAAGACAGCCAGTCCTCGTAGTTATGCCACAAATACCGGTCATTTGATCTGGAACTAATTCAGTCATCTAGTATCGAAACCCCTTAAATCCGTATTTGATGAAAAGTGAGATATACGCTTCAAAATATTCCTACTAAAATGTGTGTGTTCATTCGAATAATTGCAAAAGTCACCTTTTTTAATTTTTTTAGTGGGGAATTTTAGTAGGAATATTCTGATGAGTATATCTCATTCTTCATCAAAAACGGATTTAAGGGGTTTTGATACTAGAGGACTCAATTAACGAATCACCACGTTTTTTTTTAAAGAAGCGCATTCCCGAGTACTTTAAAAGCATAATTAAAAAAAATTATTATAATGAATTTATAAAGTTATTCTATTTGTTTATAAGCGCAAAAATTACGCATATTTTTAAACAATTACCACGGCTCTCCTAGTTAACGGATATCAATTTTTCTGGACGCATTTAAAAGTTTGAGTGCCCTTTTTTATGTGATAAAATTTTCAAGTATCTAGAAGTCTTAATTTAGGCTCAGTTAAATTTGCAAAAATTTCAATTTTTTTTTCAAAAATCTGGATTGCTAAATTATTACTCGAAAACTATAGGATTGATTTTAACTAAAATTGGTGTGTTTTATTATATAAAAAAAATTTTTTTGGCCAAGTATGAAGATATACCTATAATATAGTAGGTACTTTTAAAAAAATCGCAAAAATGTAATTTTTTTCACTTTTTTTTGTTGTTTTTGTTATATTTGCAATAATTATATTGTATTTTTTTATTTGAAAATAGGTATATCATGTGTAAAATTTAATTACGAATTAAATTTTTCTCTAAAATGAAGTTTTTGAAGTTTGTCGAAAAAAAGTGAAAAAAAATGTAATTTTTTCCAATTTTTTCATTATTTGTTTAATAATAAGTTTAGCACACGTTTTGAAGCGCGCGCATAGTGAAATTATGTTTTGTTATATCATTTTAGAGCCATTAAAGCAAAAATTAGCGAAACCTAGGTTATACTCTGTATGAAACTAGAAATGATTTAGTCAACCTGTTCTATGAATAATTCACAACTAACACCCTATACCTCGGGAAAGAAGGGTTTATCGGCATATTTTCATCTGACCCTTTATTATGATCCTTTGGTATATTCCTTTCTTTTTCAATTTTTTTAACACTCTTTATATTTTAGTATTTTTAAATCCAACCTCGTCCATTAGTAACTGCGCTGGCAGGCCATATACCATAAAAAATTCGACAATTAAGGTGGAGCAACTTATCATAATTCTACCATTATCAACCATAGACCCTTTACTGAAAAAAGTATTGTGGAATTAATATGGTGTTTTGATAAGAAATTTGAGCATTAGTAAAATGAATTCATATTCCATGATAATAAAAGGAAAAGTAAAATCTTTTTATTATATTAAATAAAGTAACTGTAAATTGAGGTTTTAATATATTTATTTGGGAAAATATTTACCTTGTAGTCAAAGCGTACATGTTTAAACACATCAAAAAAACACTAGTGATCATCAACAGTGCAACTGGCACATGTAGTAATTCATTCAAAACTTTAATATATCTGGAAAAAAGTATAATAAATATTTTAGTATTACTGTTTCGTTACTTTTGTGGCGAGAAAATGTTGTTTTTCTCCAACCGAAATTCCCATTTAATTATTAATTTGTGCTTTGAAATTATTCAAACCAAAGGATAATAAAGCAAAGTAAGTAAGTAGGATATATCGATGTGGTCACGAGTACTTTGTCAATCACATTGCTAATTGAGTTCATTTGTGATTGTTTGTGGTTCAATTTGCTGAAAATCTGTAAAAATGGAATCTAATGGAGATTTAGGTGTACCTGAAGAGATACTGGAGTGTGTGAATGAGGTTTCTTTGAATTTTCTCCCAAAGAAATTTATGAATCAATTTCTGAACTTTTTTGAATTGATTTTTTTTTTATAGATTTGTGCAAAGGAAAAACATTAAGTTGTATTCAGAAGATGTATTGATGGTGTATTTCACAAACTTAGCAAATAAAATGAAGCTGTTAACGCATTGGTCACAATATTCAATGTTGCAGTCAACGTTGGATATAAAGAAGAGGATTGATAGGTATAGCAAATGTTCAAAGTTCCTTGCTTTTCTCAAGAGACAAAATGAGGTAAATGTACCGAAAATATCGCGAATATTTATAGAGCAAGTTGCCGTTCTGAAGAATTAGTCAATTTAACACTTGATAATGTTGAAGATGTGAGATCCGCCTTTAACATAAAAATTCCCAATACCAAAACCAAGAGACCACGTTCTTTTATTGTGCTGGAAGACAATTATTTCAGTTTTTTATCGAAAATATGTTGCTTTACGTCCACCTGGATTAGTCGAACGTTGATTATTTCTCAGACATGTTAGTGGGAAGTGTCATCGAATGGTGGTCGGTATTCATAAAATCAGTACCGTCTTGCAACAAGTGGCAAAATTTTGAAAGCTCGACAACTGGAAAGAGTACAGAGAACACGCATTACGACGAACGTCTACTACCCATTTTTATTGACGGCGGTGGTGACCTCACTTGTCCTAAAAAACACGGAGGATGGAGATTGAGCTCTTTGGCGGAAGGCTACAATAAAGACTCATTTTTGAATAAAGAAAATATTGCGAAAAGAATACTGAAAGTTGATAGTGGTAATGATAAACCAAACATCGTTGTCATTTCTTATTTCACAACATCTGAAAATAACAACACTCGGCACAGAAATTAAGGGATATTTAAAAAATCCCAAAATTTTAGGTTATATTCAAAGAGCTGTAACTTGGAGGGAAATGGTCGTAGAGAGAATAAAAAAAGGAAATTGAAGTTCCAAGTCTCTAGTTTATATTTTTTTAGCTTTATCAGTTTTTAAGTAATCGTAGAAATTCAATGGAAATTTTTTTTGGTAAATTTTTGCTTTTTTTTAAAAGGCCTATGAACTTCAATAATTTTTTTTTGGTAATTTCATCATAAAGCTCTTTTAGATAATTTAACTCGCTTCAATTTGAGCAGTTCCGGAGCCTGGTACGATTATTTAAAAAAAATTTAATAGTGTACAAGTTGATTAGGAAAAGGTAAACCATTGCATAATTAGGGTTATTTGAATAACTTGGCATAACATTGCAAATAATGAATAAACTAAGGATATTGACTGCAACTTTTCAACCTCAAAGTGTCCTAAAGAAACCCTGATAGTTTCAAAACGCCGCGATTTTTTTTTCCTAATACCCAAAATGTTTAAATTTTCGTTTTGCTGAAAATCAATATATGTAATTTTTCAATTTTTATTCATTTTTTTAAGTTAAAAATGTTTTTTAGCAATAATCCATATTTTCTTCATCAAAAAACGTTCCTGATTTGTAAACAAAAAATGAAAAAAAAAATTTCAAAATTTTTTAAATATACACAAGCTTCACAAACGTCAAAAAAATTTGGTTGATTTCACGTTGCAAATCACAATTTAATATCGGATATTTCCGCCTCTGTTCCTGATCACCGATTCTAAGCGGTCTCGCATGTAGATATACAAATATTGTTGAATAAAGTTTTAAAAATTAAAAATTGATTAACACCTTTAGTCGTTAGACTTTAGCTCCTAGGATTAAAAGTGAATACTTTTGTTTCTAAGATGCCATTTTTTTTGTCACAGTAAGGAAAACGTCAACCTTAGAGACCTCTGACAGTCATAGTCATAGTTTTGTGACGGTTGGAGAAAAAATATATTTGTATGTCAAAGATATAAATTTAAAGGAGGTCAAACTTTTCAAATTTTGAAAGAAACTGATGTTATGATGGAAAATACCCCTACCCTCGTCAGAAGTTCCCATTGATATGAAGTTTTTTAACACAATAGAATTATACATACAGGGATGGCCAGAAGTACGGAATAAAATTTATATCTTTCGAATGAGTTAATTTTTTTTAAAACGCCAAAACACGTTAACTGATTTTGATTTTTTCCCATCTTTCGGTTATACAATAATTAATTTTTCTTCAACCCCCTAACCCCCAGCTACCCCTACTTTTTTTTCTAATGGAAACATTAGGCATTAGGGGGCTCGTTGAAAAGCTTATAGAAAACCGAATCCAGCCATACCAAATAAACAAGTTTTATTTTTTCAATAGCAAGGTTTTTAGGGTTGTATAAAGCACCTACTTAAAATACACCTAAATAAAATTTAATTATCTTCAGTGTTATCCTCCATGAATTTGCACAGAATAAAATAAAGAATTTGAAACTGTACCTATCACTGCTATCGCAAAAAATATACATTTTTATGTTGCGTTTTTTTTTACTTGCCAGGCTTTCTGGTTAATTTTTCGCTTTAGTTGTAAACTGGAGTTTGAAACGTTAATATTGTGTCAAAATCAAGTTATTTACTGAATTGCAATGGTATTGTCGGAAAGGCAACGCATCGAAATCTTGATATTGCTTGGATGTGGAGACAAAATAAGAAGTCAGGCTGAAGTGCGCGATTTATTTAATGCGAAATATCCCGAAAACCAAATGTCGCAAGGGACAGTTAGTAAAATATTTCACAAATTTGAGGAACACGGTACAGTACAGACTTTGCCCAAAACTGGGCACGTACTTTGAATGAAGAAAAGAAATTAGACATTGCATTAGAACTTGTTAAAAATCCTCATACTTCAACTGTTTCATTGGCCCGCAATCACGATGCTTCTCGAACTGCAATTCGAATGTTTCTGAAACAAGAGAAATACCACCCCTATAAGGTATGTCTTGTCCAAGAGCTTTTGGAAGACGATTATGATAGGCCATTACAATTTTGCCAAGAAATGATGAGACGGTGTGACAACAATAATGGTTTTCAAGGAGACGTACTTTTTTCGGATGAAGGCACAACTATCGCTTTTGGTCCCAGGAAAATCCACACTGGAGATGCGAATCACATACGCAGCATCCACAAAAAGTTAATGTATCGGCAGGTATCATCAACAACATAATCTTGGGCCCATTATTTTTTGAAGAAAATCTTACTGCCGCACGCTACCTGGATTTCCTAACGTTTGACCTGATACCTGCTCTAGCTGTGATTTTCCCTGATGAAATTGATCCAGATATACCGAATGAAAGAATTTGGTTCCAACAAGATGGCGCTCCCCCACATTTTGTTATTGATGTTCGAAGACACTTAGATGAAATGTTTCCAAATCGTTGGATTGGTAGACGGGGTACAGTTGAATGGCCGCCAAGATCCCCCGACTTAACACCCCTGGATTATTTTCTTTAGGGATATTTGAAAGAAAGAGACTACCAGGACGGACCGGATAATATTGAGAATTTAAAGAACAAGATTCATAAATTACCAGCTGAAGTCATTCAGAATGCTGTGGACAGCATTACTATCGTCTTGGAGAATGCCAAATAGGAATGGAGGACATTTTCAGCATTTGTGACATTGAGTTTATTTTTGTAAATTATCTAGTTGTTTCAATTTCTAAATGAAAAAAAAAACTTGTTTATTTGGCATGGCTAGATTCAGTTTTCTATAAGCTTTTCAATGAGCCCCCTCATGCCTTATGTTTCCATTTGAATAAAAAGTAGGGGTAGCTGGGGGTTAGGGGGTTGAAGAAAAATTAATTATTATATAACCGAAAGATGGGAAAAAAATCAAAATCAGTTAACGTGTTTCGGCGTTTAAAAAATATAACTCATTCGAAAGATATGAATTTTATTCCGTACTTTTGGCCATCCCTGTATACAGTGCTATTTTTTGAAAACCTGACATAGGCTAACTTTTTTATTTAAAGTGATAGACTAGTATTACCAAATGCAAAGTTGTAGGAAATAACTTGATTAAGAAAAATTTACAAATAATTCTTTCCGGTGTTGCCAGATTTCTGCAGTAGCTACTAAAACGATATTTTTTTAAATGGCAACACCGTATTTTTTTAACATAATTTGACAAACCTTCAAATTCTAAATAGAAAATGCTATGTCACATTTTCTTATTGGAGTAGCCGTTTTACAATAATCAACAAAAACAACGAAAATAATATGTAGTCGGCGGGAACTAAAAGAAGCTAACATAGCAATAGTAGGCCTTGCATATTAAACAAAAATTCTGTCGTTTGAAAGGAGCCATCATTATTCTGCTGTCATTGTGGTATTTGACAGTTGTTGTATTTGAATGTGTATAAAAAATAACGTTTTAATTCAGTTGCTAAGATGAGTCAGTTTCATAAATATTCCACAAAAGAAAGTTAAATTAATTTTTAATTCCACGCAAGACATCCCGATACGCCTCTTCCAAATCCAGTTTTTTAAAAATAACTTAGTAAAACTAAAAACAACTGGTAGTTGGTAGGATCTGCCAAAGGCTGAAAATCATATTCTCAACTTAATTATATTATGTCCATTTGGTGCAAGGATTTATTTCAATAATTTTTATTTTTTTTCACAGATGGCAAAACACTCAAAAAATTAGGAAAAAAATGAAAACTATGCTACAAATAAATAACTTTAGACAATATGTCATTACAAATACATTTGTGAACAGCTGAGACAAAATAATCATCAACTTTTAAATTTAGAAAGTAATATTAATAAGAACTTCTCTCTTCAGCATCAAGCAAGCATCAAATCAATGAAAAATGGATCCCCGTCAAACTGACTAAAGTTATATTTTCTAGCTTTTGGCTTCCTGAACAAATGTTACTCGTGGTCATAAGGTCCAAAAGGCTTGTTTGCGGGATACAGATAGTCAAAGGACATGCGATATCACGTGTGAGACTTGACTGCAAGTCAGTTGATTGGTAGGAGACGCTTCTTTGTAAAAGAAATTCTATTTGAAACTTATTGGGTTTGGGACGAGACTCTTTACGTTTTTCCAAACAATCACTGACATGACATTTGTAGATCTTAAAAAATTGCCATTTCTGGATTTCATGACCTGGAGAACTTTTGTTTTAGGGATCTAAACACATAGAGTGACCTACTGTCAGGTCTCATCAATGGAACAAATTTTTTTGCGTTCTGTAGTTATTAAATGAGTATAACAAATGCACTAACCTCATTAGGTTCTGTTGGTACTGAATGACGGACTTCAAATCTCGTACGTATCTGTCAAAGTAGTGTTCGTTTTGGACATCCTCACAATTAAGAGCTTTAATCTTTAAATTCAGTAATCGGAATTGCACCGCAACTAAAATTATGAGAAAACATACAAACACATTCCAAGAGAGGAAGGCGGATGTCGCAACAGTCAGCGTATACATCTCGGCAACATAATAGGATGGATACCATATTTCTGGGGGCACATAGCAGTTAAACACGGATGACCCCCTTACAACTAATGGTTTCGCAGCAAATATCAGAAGGACCAACACAAATGTGTATTTGTAAATATTCTCCACTCGCTTTAGATGCTTCAAGAAAACTGTTACTCGCTCATCGATAATATTCAACTCCCAGAAATTTTCCGTGGCCTCCACAATTTGTTTTATTAGTTTTGGTCGGAATATTAATGTAAGATATTTCGCCATTACCTAAAATAAGATTAAGTTAGGTTAGGTTAGTTAGGTAGCCGCGGGCAGATTAAAGAGTAAAAAAGCGCCGGGAGCAGATGGCATCCCCCCGGAGGTCATTAAAGTGGTTGCGGAAGAACAGGACCTTGTTAAATGGTTTTTATTCGAAACGAGATTTTCCAGACACCATGAAGACTGCGAAATTGGCGCTGTTCCCTAAACCGGGAAAAAAAGGTGTGGAAGCGTCTGATTTTCGGCCAACATGCCTTCTGAATACGATAGAGAAATTATACGAACGTGTAATCGTACACAAATTTAAGGAAGAAATAGACAGATGTGGAGGACTTAGCGAGAGGCAATTTGGCTTTCGAGAAGGAATGTCCACTCTGGGTGCTTTGGAAACAGTACTGGAAACGGTAGCGAGGGTGAATCGCAATAATAACTGGTGTGCGTTGATTTTAGTAGATGTCCGAAACGCCTTCAATATGGCATCTTGGCATCAGATTCTTACGGCACTGCGAACTATGGGGATAAACGGGCATCTACTGAGAGTAATCTCCAATTACCTGTGCAGAAGGAAGGTGATAGTATATAAAGGAGGAACCCGACCAGTACAGAGGGTAGTACCACAGGGATCCGTCCTTGGTCCAACGTTGTGGAACGCTATGTACGATAGTGTACTGAGGGTAGAAGTCCCTAGAGGGAGTGTGTTGGTGGCATACGCAGATGATTTGGCGGCCGTGGTTGAGGGAAGTACGAATGTGGAACTTATGAGAAATGCCAACAACACGTTGAGGAGAATAGAGGAATGGATGGTGCGTCACGGCCTACAAATGGTCCCGGAGAAAACTGAGGCGGTTGTTTTAACTGATATGAGAAGAGCAGCGGACGTTGTTTTCTGCCTTGGAAATAATGACATTCATCTAGGAAGGATAGTGAAATACCTTGGTGTCATAATCAACAGAGGCATGACGTTTGGCGCGCATGTGGAAAGGGCATGCAAGAAAGCGGAAAAGACGGCGTCTGTCGTGGCTAGGATGTTGCCAAATATCGGAGGTCCGAGGTGGAAAAAGAGGCATGTGTTGGCGGGAGTTGTGGACTCTATCCTTATATATGCGGCTCCTATATGGCATAGGGCGACGTCGATCGCGAAGCACAGAACCAGGCTGATGAGCGTGCAGCGAAAAAATGCGTTACGCATCGTCTGTGCGTATAGGACCGTATCGACGGAGGCGAGTATAGTGGTGGCAGGCATAATCCCTATTGACCTCAGAATAGAAGAACGAAGGAAAATCTGGGAGGCCCTTGGACGGGGAATTGAAAAGAAAACTGACATGGACGAGTGTAGAGATAGGGCTTTCACAAAGTGGCAACAGAGATGGGATAGCGAAGGGCTAAAGACACAGTGGACGAAAAGACTTATCACAAATGTGAGAGCATGGGTAAACAGGAAGCACGGTGAAATCAGTTATCAGATTACGCAGTTTCTAACGGGGCATGGAAACTTTGGCTCCTATTTAATGAAAATAGGCAAGACGGATACCGATAGTTGCATATACTGTGGAGAAAGAGACACTCCGGAACATGCTGAGCTAGTGTGTGAAAGGTGGGCGGAGAGGAGAACTAGGGTAGAGGTAGATCTTGAGGTAGAGCTTTCTACGGAGAATGTAATTGGGTTTAGCCTGGCCAGTGAACGGAAGTGGACGATAGTTATGGGGATGATTGGTGACATCATAACAAGGGAAGAGCAAGACCTCAGGGATATAGAACGAAGAGACCCACAGTGATGTAGGGAACATAGTATGGAAACGAACTAGAACGGTGCGGACGGAGAATTGGAGCTGACCAAACTGAAGAAAACCATGAGGTAGTTCCGGGATGGTCGGCGGTATAGGAGGGGTTTTAGCCGGTAAGAGTCCGGCACTATCCAGCGCGATAGAAACTAAGCGATAGAAAAATACAAAATTTTCATAACTGCATCACTCAGCGAAGGCCTCAGCTGCCTCATAATAAAAATCTGCGTTGCAAGCTTAGAACAGAGAGAGCCGACATGAGGTGCCCAGGATAAACTAGGATCTAAAGGCAAAAATAATACACTTGCAGTCACGCATATTGATTGGCAAGTTATTTACGTAAATTAAGAAAAATAATGGCCCCTCACCGACCCCTGCGGCACACTATTTGCAACGGGCAGTATAGCGCAATTACAGTTATGTATTTATATTGACAAATTGCCCTCTATTTGCCAAGTAAGAACCAAAAAGATTCAACGCTAAACCTCGGACACCATAATAGTCAGAAGTACATCAACATTAACGCAGTCAAAGGCCTTGGTCAAGTCACAAAACGTGGCATTCGTTGTTTGGCCATGGTCATCCAACCCTGGTCCCTGGGTTATGGCTTCCACGCCGTCATGGCAATTACAAGTAAAAGTGTTACGGAACAGGGGTTCGGATCCCCAGAACCGGCGGCTGGTCAGGGTGGGAAGGCGGGCCCGCAGATGTCGTCATCCAGCGACCGTAGCTCCGCATTGGTGGGAAACTTGCCCTTTGAATAGTCAAATGCTACAAGTCAAAGATCTTGTAAAAATGACGTTAACAGCTTTTGTATCGTTTGCGGACTGTATACTCCCAAAAACAAATTTAATTTTTCAGATTCATTAAAAAAATATATAAAAGCACATTTAATATTGTGACTGATTCTATTAGCAAATCTTACACACCAAATATCATCTGTGGTAAATGTCATCATATCGTCAACGGAACAAGGAAAAAATATATTTAAAAATGTATAAATCTCATTAATGCATAACATGGTAACAATCTCAATCTGCTTTGAGATGACCTTGAATGACCTCGAGGATTCATGCAAAGTAAAAATAAACACCGGATTCGGATTCAGCGACCTCAAAAACATGTCCATGAATTTTTTTGACCGTTTGATTTTCAAATGACCTTGAACTTGACATGATGAAGCCTAACCGACCCGCTCGTCGTAATCAGCGTCCCCAAAAACCCTAGGATACCATCTTCGATTCCCGTGCAGAAGCCTAGATAAAATGTTGACCTGTGTTATTAACTAATCAGAATAATTGAAGATAAAATTATTTACCTCATCCTATTTCTACTTCTGTCCAATGAACGATGACAGTTCTTATTTTAATTCGTAATAAAGATTTAAATTTCTTTCGCATTAAGTTTTAAAACGATTTTACAAACATAGTTGCTACGATATTGACTCCATTTCTCATGCCGCATTTATTCCCATATTTTTTTTGGATAAGTTGTGAATCATCCTGTATAATCGAGTCTGTTGATTTTCGGATCAGTTTATTGTTTTTTTTTCATTATCCGAACAAAATTGTCGGCTGACAACTATTTATGCACCCTCCTTAAATGTGTATCTTCTTCACTGTTAATTAGACGGAATAACTACTTTGGCCGGCTCAAAGAGTCGATAGAATAACGATGATTTTGCCGTAAGGGAACAAATTTAAAATGTATTGTAAGCAGAAACGACTTTCAAGGCATTTTGTGAAAAATTTTGACTTTTAAGTCAAAAATATCTACCTATACTTGGAAAATGCGAGGATTAATTTAAGGTAAAATACACCTAAATTTAAAATTAGTTTTTAATTAAGAAGAAAAACTAGGCTAATATGTTTCTTAGAAAAAAGAATATACATTTATATCAAAAATTTTTTTTAATTTGCTCAACAAGTATTATAAATTCATAAACGGACATATTAAAACTAATTAGTTAAATATAAACAAATCTATTGTAAACTGTTTGTTTTTTTTAATTAGAACAAAACAAATAATTTGTGTTAAATGGCACTGATTTTTCTCAGTGTAATTCTCGAAACAACCGACTACATTCATTATAATTGCGTATAAATTAAGTTGGTACGCCTTGCGAAAAATAGTGTAAAATATGAAAAATGTGCCTCACAAAGATGACACCGTAAGTGTCAAAATATTTCTTATTAATATATTAACAAATGGGGTGCACTGTACTTACGAGAATTATACAACTAAGTGTTTCCAGGGCTTCTAAATCTTTATCACGATAAAATTGGTACAACGCCATGAATAGGAAGTATATTAATAGAGCAATGTTAAAAATGCAAAGCCATTTTCTTAACGAATGAAAGGGATGTGCTCCAAGGAAGAGAAAATTCTTATGGCAAAATTTGTTTTTCATTTCTATTAAGTAGTGTTAGTTGTAGATTAAGGCAAATGGTGAACAATTTCCACATATTCTTATATATAGTAGGGAATTGTGACCAACGCCCCCTTATTACAGCATTTGAAAACGTATAATTTACGATAATAATCTAGAGAACAGTCAGGTACTATATTTTAGCTCACTGCTCAACTTAATAGTCTTACCTACTTTCATGATAAAAATACCACTTTGAGGGTCGATTCCTGATAATTAGTATCAATTGAACATTATTTTTAGTGCCCTTCTTCTAAACATGTTGTTAAACTTGTGTTTATAAAAAAATATTCAAATAATTTATATATTTATATTCTTGAAGAACATCTCAAACTTAGATCCGAATTTGATGCAAAATTTCTAGTATTATTATATGGAACGTGGGGGTATGAGGTGAACTCAATTAGCATAAAACACCATAAATTTTAAACATAACATATTTTTTGTTCTTTCTGGCTGCTTATTAGTCCTTAATAAATAACCCTAGTTTGACTTCACTGTTTATTTAACTAATTTACGTATTATGAATACATTTATTGCTATATTTTATGAAGCTTGTACTATATTTTTGTATTATTTTTTCATGCACACCTTGTCCATCAATGATTCGGTAGACGGTCGTAAACAAAAAAGAAATCAACGACTGCAGAGCAGTTCATTATGAAAATTCTACTTCTTTCAACAATAGATCCTTGATGGACAACAATTACAGTTTATCAAACAAAACAATTAAAAAATTTACGTCAAAAAAGATTGCGTTGTGAGTAATAATGACTTCATCAATTAAAATTAATGTTAAAGGCCGAATATTAGACACAGTTTATTTTTCAATTACATTTTTATAATCAAATGTTGATGATGTTTGAGAATATACAGGGTGTTTCAATTGAAACTTTCCATCTGGAAAATATCGGAATTAAAAGAAAAACCTAAAACGTCGATTTTCTTTTCAAGGGGGACACGTGATGGCGTAAGTTTTGGTGTCTTGGAAACTACCCCTTAGGCGGGAGTGCAAAATACTTTTAAACTTTAAATAGCAGCGTATGTAAAGTGACACTTTATTTTAAAACTTTTTCAATTCTGTTTATGACAACATACGACTTTATAAATTTTTTGGATATGACAATAAAGTCATCACTTAAAGAATAAGAAAATATCAATGAATGAAAGATTGTTATTTTACTAAATGTTCAAATTGGTTTCACTCCGTTTCCATACAATAATAAAATCTTCGCTCCACTTCCAAACGGACATTTCGAAGCATTTCGGGCGTTATCTGACGACATTCTTCAACAATTCGCCGACGAAGCTCGAGTTCGGTCGTAGATATTGCATAAATTTGCGACTTTAAGTGTCCCCATAGAAAAAAGTTTAAGGGCGTTAGATCTGGCGATCTGGAAGGCCACTCAATTGAACCTCTGCGTCCTATCCAGTGATTTGGCAAGTTCTGATTAAGAAAATCACGCACAGCTACGGCATAATGTGGTGGACCACCATCGTGCCGAAACCACACATCCTCTTCTGGCAAAGCATTGTCATTTTACAAAACTTAGATATTCGTTCCAATAGATTCAGATCCCTCATTTTTTTCTTAGAACTGCAAGCGGCGATCAGGATCGTCTTCATTAATTTAAACCAATTTAATTTTGTATGGGTGATACTTAAAAATCTTTAAGTTTCCTGAAGTACTTGCAAGTTTCCTGAGACTCAAATTTGGTTCCATTATGATGTGACAGCTCATTACGTACGACCTGTTCACGTTGATCCTTTCTGTTTGCAACCGATCCAGTTTCCAAAAATGTATGCACTAAATCCAGGAAATATCTGTGCAAAGTGTTTTTGTCAGGATGACGATCATTAAAAATTTGTGTGTCTCGTCAATATGAGACGAAACAATATTGTCTCGTTTAAAGTAAAACAGGGAAAACATTGAACTGATAGAGTATGAAGTTTTTGTAGTTACAGATAAACGAAAAATCAAAACAAATTTTTTTATCGAGAAATTGATGACGATTGTCGTCAGATAACGCCCGAAATACTTCGAAATGTTCGTTCGGAAGTGGAGCAAATTATTTAAGTGATTTTATTGTCACATTCAAACCAAAATTTAAAAAGTCGTATGTCGTCGTGAGCAGAATTGAAAAAGCTTTAAAAAGAGGAGTCAGTGAACATAGGGTGCCATTAAAGTTTAAGGGTATTTTACACCCCTGCCTTAGGGGTAGCTTCGAAGACACCAAAACTTACGCCATGATGTGTTGCCCTTGAAATGAAATAGACATGTCTCAGGCTTTATACTGTATAACACCCTGTATACTGTTGCACTAATTGATATATTCATCCAAAATATTCATGAATATTTGTAATTTTATAATCTTTCGACATGCGCAAACTGTTTCCATAATTGATCTTTAAATATCGTCAAAAATTTTACCAAATTGTTGCATACATTTTTTTACACTATATTATTTTAGAAAACTGTAATAAATCTTATGAATGCTCAAAAATAAATAAATAAATATAATATTATTTTTTTTAAGTTTTATAATAAGTGATTTAGTGTTAGTAAGGAGTGATACTTACTTACTTTAATACTGAACCTTATAAAGATAACTTTAATAACGATAATAAAACTAAAACGTTTTGATAAAATTGTGAGAAGAGTAAAAGTAAGGTTACTGCTTAATATCTAGAATAACATTGCTGAGAATCTGCGGAAAAAATTTTCTACGTAATAGAAATAAGCAGGTCATTCATACCTTATACAGAAAAAGTATATGATGATGAATATTGATGTTAATTAGTTTTTAATTTTGTCACCCTGGGTGGACATGCCATAGGATCACTAGAAATTTAAATGGGCACATTTCTTTTTTGCTTATTTCGCTTCACAATTACATTTTGAGCATTACCTACATGTTGTTTTAGTTAAAATTTATTTCATCAAGGCCACAATTTTCTTTATCAGCCTGTATTATTAGAGTTTATTTTTTTATTGATTCATTATTTTCTCCATATCACAAATGATTTGGTAAGGTAAGTTTACAGGCATTCTAGGTTATGGGGTACCGTACTTCTGTTATCTTTTTATTGTTGATTTTTAGAGAAAAAGTTATTCCTGATAAACAGTTTTGCTTATCTTATGGGCAATAATTAAATATGTAATAAAACTTACAGGGCGTCCAAAAAATTTCAAAATTTGAAACTTACCTAAAGCAAAGTGCGTTTAATTTTTGTTTTTCTTAAAAACTGTTATTATGCTACACCAGACTTTACTCTTTTAAATTTTTGAGTATTAGTTATCAATCGAAAATTTGCATTATCTTTTGCCCAGTATCTACAATTTTGAAAGGAAACCACGCCATTAGTTGATTCGTTATTAAATAAAATATTGTTATGAAATAATTTGTTTCAATCAGTTTCTCGACCATTGTTAAACAAAAGTCTCTAAACGACGAACACCATCTCCTTCAAGCATTTATGGTTGAACACTGGTTTGAATGAATAGACATTGTATTATTGTTGTATACTAAAATTCTTTGAATATGAGATCTGCTAATATCTATGTTTTCTGACCATTTCCTGAGTGACATCTTTGGATTTCCCATCCGGAGACACACTGTATACCAGTACCAATTCAAAATAAACTTTTTCAGCTCACGTTTCAAATTTCATACCAGATCTACTTCCTCATAACTTTACGTAAAAAATTATACAGGGTGTTTCTTAATAACGTGCTAATATTTAAGGAGGTTATTCTTGGGTCCATTTTAAGAAAAAAACTTCATATGAACATATGTCCTAAAAGTCTTAACTTGTGAACTACAGGGTGCTAAAGTTTCATGAAAAAACATTATTTTATGATAACTTTGGTATTACCCTAGATATTTTTTCAAATTTGGTACACGCCTTCTATTCATCGAGATGCATTTTCTGATGTACAAACTATTTTATAATTTTTGCCAGTGGCGTCTGTACAGGTTTTGTATTGAATATTTTTGAAGAAAAATATGTTACGCCACTGCTTTTTCTTAAAGTAAAAATCATTTTTGAAATCCTCATTCCTTTCTGAGCAAATGTGGTGTCTTTAATTTTGTTCGTTTGACGTACGGTTTTCGCATAAAAAAATAAAATTCATTCATTTGTACACTGTTATGAAATTAGGTATTAATAAGAATTAAAAACGATCTAGTAGGTAAAAAGCAGATTTTGTTTTGCAAACATAAACAGTTTTGACAGTTGTCTACCCAGACTAGTTGTCACGTATTTAAGTCATTAACATTAATAACATTATTTAAAAAACATGGTCCTATATACGAATTCTGAGTTTACATACATGCACTACATGTACGGGCTTGCTGATGGTAACGCACTGGAAGCCAGGCGGTTGTATGAAGACCGCTTTCCAAATAGAAATATTCCGGATGCGCTAACATTTTCAAACATTAATAGAAGATTGTGCGAAAAGGGGAAGTTTTAAACCAGACAATCTAATAAATGGAGTACACCGTACTGTAAGAACTCCAGAAATTGAGATAGCGGTTTTGAATTCAATTGAGGAAGATCCAGAAGTACAAGAAAAATTGGGAAAAATTTGAATGTCTCACATATTCTTATTAGGAAAATTCTCCATGACTTTTTATTATATCCCTACCATATCCAACGGGTTCAAGCTCTACTACCTCGCGACTTTCCATTACGGATAAACTTTTGCCAATGGTTTCTTCATAAAGTGAATAAAAATCCATCATTTGACACTGAAATTTTATTCATTGATGAAGCCAACTTCTCCAGAAACGCCATCCAAAACTTCCACAACAATCACTTTTCAATCACATTTGAGCTGAAGAAAACCCACATGCAATTTTGAAATCCCGTCACCAGGAGCAGTTTTCCATTAACGTGTGGGTTGGAATATACGGTGATTATTTAATTGGACCCTATTTTCTTCATGAGAGGTTAAATGGACATAATTACCGGCATTTTCTCGGAGAAGAAATGCCAGGTTTGATGGGGGTTGTTCCCATTTATTAAGAAATCGACTATGGTTTATGCACAACGGAGCACCAGCGCACTTCAGTGCTACGGCGCGCGAATATTTAAACCAAAATTACAATAATCGCTGGATAGGTCGCGGCGGACCACAGTTATGGCCACCTAGGTCCCCGGACCTCAATGCTTGAGCTTACTTCCTATGGAGTCATCTCAAAACATTGGTTTACAGCACACCAATTCATACTTAAGAGCAGTTGAGAAATCGCATCATAGTTCGTTGCGAAACTATTAGAACCACTCCCGGCATTTTCCAAAGGGTAGTGAGTCCATAAGAAGAAGAGCAGAAGCATGCATATTTGCAGGAGGTGGACATTTCCAACATCTGATATACCTAATTTATTTCTTTGTGCGTTCAGTGTAATTTCCTTTTACCATTCCAAAATGTATGTAGATTACTGTAATTTCATAATTTCTTCGTTTAAAAGTTATTATCTTAAATAAATTATTATTCAAAGTTACATAAATCTTTTTTTCTCGTAAATAAGATGCAAATGAATGAATTTTATTTTGTTATGCCAAAACCGTACATGAAACGAAAAAAATTCAAGACACTACATTTACTCAGAAAGGAATGAGGATTTCAAAAATGATTTTTACTTTAAGAAAAAGCAGTGGCGTAACATATTTTTCTTAAAAAATATTCAATACAAAACCTGTACAGACGCCACTGGCAAAAATAATAAAATTGTTTGNACGAAAAAAATTCAAGACACTACATTTACTCAGAAAGGAATGAGGATTTCAAAAATGATTTTTACTTTAAGAAAAAGCAGTGGCGTAACATATTTTTCTTAAAAAATATTCAATACAAAACCTGTACAGACGCCACTGGCAAAAATAATAAAATTGTTTGTGCATCAGAAAATGCATCTCGATGAATAGAAGGCGTGTACCAAATTTGAAAAAATATCTAAGGTAATACCAAAGTTATCATAAAAAAATGTTTTTTCATAAAACTTTAGCACCCTGTAGTTCGAAAGTTAAGACACATATGTTCATATGAAGTTTTTTTCTTAAAATTGACCAAAGAATAACCTCCTTAAATATAAGCACGTTATTAAGAAACACCCTGTATAAGTACATAACAGGAAGATCTACGAAAAAAAACATGTGTATTTCCATTTAATAAAATATGTATGCGAACGAAATGACCGTTAATCAGGAAAGTCTTAGACGAACGATTATCTGGATCGAAGTAAAAGATAGTATCAATTATTTAATGCATCCTTTAATATTAACATTTTATGTATGAAATCGAATCGTGGAAAGTTTTTTGCGTAGCTTTTGAGTAGTTGGCCATTTCTACATTTTAAGAATTGAAAGAATTGAAATTTTAAGAATTTAAATTTAAACCAATAACTGCTCAAAGTGTCTTCCATTTTAAACATACACCCAATAACATTTAAGGAACAAAAACTGTAATTTTTCTAAATATTCCTGCAGATTCGCAAACCCTCGTTTCTTTGAATCTCTGTCGCAACTGCTAAACTGAAATTAGTTCCACAGCATAAACTTATAACCTCAAAAATGATTTCAAGGGAAATGACAAAATAAAACACGATATGTTAAGATTATTTAATGTAATTGAAAGATTGGTGTACATTGTGTTGCAATTTCATGTGCTCATTCACAATATCTATCTGTGTTAAAACAAACTAATGCTACTCGTACTAGTACTAGTGACACTTAATAAATCTGTTAAAAAACAGTTGTAGATGTACCTGTGTCCAATAACTTCACGGAATAGCCCGCATACGGTGGCAATATAAACTTTAAGCAAATATTTTAATATCTAGGACACGTATTGCTGTAAGCGCTTGTGAGAAATTAGTCAATTCATTCTTTGACATATGCTACTTTTTGTAGGAAAGTATAAAAGCTGTAAGCTGTTCTCATAATCTGAAAATGAAATTATTTATTAGGGAGTACAATTTTCCCTATTTTTTATTTACGCTTTTCAATAGACCTCAACCTAGTAACAGAATTGGCAATAAACAAATTATTATGCTATAAATATAAATATATTATGCTATGTATATATATTGAATATGATATACACAAAAAATACAAATAAATAGAATATAGCGGAAAAGAGAAAAACAAATAAATAACACAATTTGAACGACAGAAAGGTCCTACAAAAAATAATAGAGACTTTTGTTTTATTTTAATTTAAAGTAATTTTCTCAAGATTAGTTATGTTGTAGGAAATATGACATCAGAAGTGGACAGATTATCGTGAATACTGCAAATATTGTGTGGTGGCTTTATAAAATTTGTTCGAGGGATAGAAAAGTAGAACAAATTTAGTTGACGTGACGCAGCTTCAGAAATATGTGAATTGAGTATGTCTAGTATTAGATTGCAGTCATTTAATAAATGATTAATTTAAACAAAAAACTTAAACAATATTACGTATATTAACAATTAAAATCATTTGAAAACGATCTATTAAAAACAACTGGTATACATAGGTATACCTATAATGAATAATTCGGTGACCATATTATTGATGTAGGTAGATCCATATATTTCAGTGGGAGGAGAATCTCATTAGTAAGTGCGTAATCAAACATTATCATATTATTTTGTTGGGTGGTACGTGATATTCCACTTATCTAGATTTAATTATAAATAATTTCTAACACATCAAATTAATTAATTTGAAGTTATTAGAAATGTAGAAAATAGTTATTTATGGTACTAGTGTGTTACGGTATACAGTGTAGGAAAGTACCGATGGTCTATCAGAAGTTACGTGAGAGCGATAAAGTAAGCCATAGAAATCCATGTGATAGACAAGGATGGCTATAATGAAGGCGTCTAATTAGTCAACGCCCATTTCGCCCTTCCACAAATAAGATCCACTTCTTATTCTACCGTGGCAGAAGGTTATGTAGAAAAGTCAATTTCCAGCAAAATTGATATTGCTAACAAGATACAAGGGGTGCAGACTCCTGAAGCAAGCACAAGGAAAGGGACAACCTGTTCTATAAATTTACCACAATCACAAAATGATTCCAATAATCCTTTGCAATCAAATTACGGGTTTACCATAAATGTTAATGTTAATATCAATAAGTAGGTAGATTGTAAGTTTATAGCATTTTAGGTTATTCGTTGGCTTATTATTGTTTCAAATTGATTGTGATGATTTCTAGTCTATAAAGCCATAACTTACTAGCGACTTATGACTTTATAACTCACTAGTGACATATAGGCCACATTATTCCTTTAAAACCAAAGAAATTATATATGTATATTATATACAAGTGTTGGATAAAAAACTTGTATATAACAGCAAATTCACATTTAAATCATTTATTACTATATTTCCCATAGTAGGGGCCCAAGGATAGAGCCTTGAGGTATTCCTGAAGTTCATTCTGTTTGTACAGATTTATTTATGATCTCGATAGGATTGAGGTCTGTTATGAAGGTAATATTGTGGTTTGTGGTATACTAACTATATTTATCTAGCTTTTTTACAAGTAATGAAGGAACAATACAATGTGCTTCAGTTAATAATAGCTTTAGCAAATTTATCCCTTTTTTATATAAGTATACATTGCGTTTTCTACTTACAACTAGAATAGTCCTGTTATTAATCATATGATAATTTCCAGCCCTTATACAAACATCTTTCTGACTTCGGGTCATCATAATTAAAAAATATTTTCGCAAGGGCCGTAAATTCGGTAAGTACCATTCGCACTCAAAATATATCATGTCTGCTGTAGCTTCTGACTAAAAAATAATAGTTTATAATTTTGGTACCTATATGAAGTTAAAGAAGTGTAAAAAGTCTTAAAAGCAAAGAGTACTCCACAAAAATAAGAAAAAAGTGTCAACATATTTCAAATGCAAGATCCGGGATGTAGAGTGTCAAGTTTTCCTAAAATATCTGCTTATAACGAGCGTTCAAATAAAAACGTGGTCAAGTTGGTTCTGAAAATTTGGACGTAGGGCGTAGCGTATAGCAAATGAACTTAAACGTCATCTGTCAAAGCGCTGTATCGCCGCTTTGTTATTGAAACTGACAGCTGCTATACAGCTCGTTGAGAAATGAGGTTAAGTTGGTCGCTATAAGCTACGCCCTACGTCCAATGTGTCAGAGCCAACTTCGACCACGTTTTTATTTGAACGCTCATTATCTTCCAAACGTGTTGATCAAATCAATTCAAATTTGGCAACGGGTATTACCTAATGGAACTGCACAATTTAATTGAGGTAATGATGATAAATAAGCAGAGATTCAGATGTACTGTCACTTTATTTTAATAGTACTTCCACCAAGCCACACCATAGATCAAAAATTTAATATAACCCCAAATAAACAATTGTAGCGTATTCAGGTCTGGCAATTTAGATGGATCTACCAAGTCTAATCGTCCGTAAATTTCATTTATGTGCTCTCGAACCGGTAATGATAAATAAGGAAGAGCACCATCGTGCTTGAATCACAAACCATGCTTGATCTCCAGGTGAACGTTTTCAAGTAGCCGTAACATCTATTTTAAACAGTGTAGATATCTAAGTGATTATGTAGAACGTTCATAAATGATTACAAGCCACGTGTCCAGGTTATTGTTTGAAATAGTAATTTTAGTTCTTTCGCGTTGGCATTTCAATTATGGTAAAATTAAAATTTATTGAAACAGTGACATCAAGGATACGTTAGAATACAAAATTCTGTTACATCAGCTTGTGATTGGTGTAATTTATCACGACGCTTTATTCATCTAATCGGC
Organism: Anoplophora glabripennis; assembly: GCF_000390285.2. NCBI lineage: Eukaryota > Metazoa > Arthropoda > Insecta > Coleoptera > Cerambycidae > Anoplophora > Anoplophora glabripennis. The sequence continues at coordinate 147,195 of NW_019416319.1, forward strand.
GATGCCATTATCTCGAGCATAGACACAATGTTTTGTCATTGGGCATTGCAAATGTAGATTATGATGATATTGATGATGCTAAGATTTAGGGATTTTTAGTTGACAGTACCAACGTGCAATGTTGGTTGCCTAAGCTTGGTGATTTTGTGGCTTGTAATCATTTATGAAGGTTCCCTGGCTTCTACAGCACCATTCTGGTTAGCTCTTTGCAATAAAAAAAAAATAATTCTTAATTCTAAAAAATAGTTGTTTATAATTTTAGTTAATACGTTATAGTCTTTCCGATTTCAATTGAAGAACCAAGAATTTGACAGAATGTACCAGGCTCGGTCGCTACGCAGCAACTCGGCATTGAATTATTTGAAAAACTTGTTCCCATATTTATTTAGCCATACCCATATACAGGTCTGGTCGAACTAAATGTGCAGGTGGTAGAAATGTAAACGCCCAGTTGAAGAATGCGCGTGCGGACAAAAAGCGTTCACTCACAGTTGCTCTGGTCGACTGCGTCATAAATTTCAGTTGTCGCCTGGCAGTGCAGTGGCAAATTTTAAATTATTAGGTACAATTCTAATAATAATCATTCACATTACAATTGGGAAAGGGAGAACTAAGAGGGATATTTTGTTTACTAATATTATTACATTTAACATGACATTTTGGAGACTTTTTGAAATTGAACAAAACGAAATTTACCATCAATGAAGTTTGAAGACATAAATAATTAGAATATGTTGTTGGCCAAATGAACATATAATAGAAATTTTCTACACATTATACACAAATTATTATAATTTTTGCTCTTAGCAGAAAATTTTTTTAGGGACGCCTATGAAAGTCATTAAATTTCATGTTGAAATGACTTAGGAAAGATTATACTAGAGATTAGTTGATCAAACTGTATTATTTTATGTTAATGCAGGTCTGTTAACTGATTCTACATATAATACGATAGCTCGTATCAACCTGTCTTCCTGGCTTCAACAACACTATGTGAATTCTGGTTAACACAGAGGTAGCCTTTATGGAAATTCTGTCTGTCGTAAATCTTGCTGTAAATGCGAATTTCTCAGGTACACAAACAAATCTATGTCTTCCATGGTTCATCAAATCTTTCACTATATCGAAGTCAGTAATTAAATCTAGCGAATATTCAACCGGAAGTAACTGAATAATTAGTATACTGATGACGAGCTTCAAGTCCATTACCATTAGCACATCCGTTCATAAAATGCATGTGTGCCATACAACGGCATTATTTGTGTTATTAAATGGCAAGCAGGCAACTGAAATTATTAAATACAATAAACTAATAGAAATAATAAAAGTTAAAATATGAAAGTTTCGCTGACGCAAAAGTTCTGTTTGAAAAAGGATGACGATACCTACGCTGCTAACTTATTTCATTTATCAGGGGCATATGTAAATCTTTCACACTTTTTAGGTAATATTCTGTATCAAACTGGAAATGATTCAGTCAAACAGTTTTACGAAAATTGACTAACGAAGTGTACCTCAGAAACAAAGATACATGTTTATCTGGCATTTGTTTTATGATTTTTTGGAGTATTCTTTACTTTTTCTTCAGCTTTTTTTAACACCGTATATGTATATTTGAGTATTTTTAAATCCAACCTCGTCCATTAATAACTGCGCTGAAAGGCCATATACAATAAGAAATTCCACGACTAAGGCGAAAGAAGTTAACATAACTCTACCACTATCAACCATAGTCCCTTCACTGAAAAAATGTTTATGGGATTAGAATGTGTTTTAAACATTGCCTAAATATCCCATGGTAATGAAAGGAAAAGTTATTTTATATTAAACAACTAACTTAATATTTTATTAAATTTATTTGGGAAAACATTTACCTTGTAGTTAGGGTGTACATGTTTAAACACATTAAGAAGACACTAGTGATCATCATTAGTGCAAGTGGCACATATAATAATTCATTCAAATCTTTGACATATCTGGAAAGAAAAACGAGTAATAGAAATTTTAACATTGCAATTAAAAAGAATGTATGTCAAATATACAGGATGATTCAGGTTTAATCGGGATAACTTCAGGAATCGATAAAACAGGTTAAAATAATGTTCATTCGTTCACACATTTCCTAAATCGCACCGTTTCGGAGATAGAGGGCGTTGAAGTAGGAATTTTTTTACCGTTTTTCCCTCATAAATTTTGAACCACTCATCCGATTGAAATGATATTCGGAATACAAACACTCCTTATGATCTTACATTAGCTCCTTAAGTTTGAATCACCTACCTCAAATTATTTCAAAACTTAAAAAAAATTATTAATTTCAATAAAACAGCTGCACGATACTTTGGCCTCTTTAATTTTGAAACTTTTTCGTCTCTTGTTTTTTTTTCAATATTTGGCCTTGTTTCTGAGATATTCAATGAAATTCGTGACAGTGTAGCCCCGAGGTAGTGACCTAGCCGCGTAAATTTCATTTAACGTTATAGCAATCCAAGAAAAACAAAACTCACACTGTGAAAATCAACGTTAAAAGTATCATTAAGTTCAAAAATTACGAGGGAAAAACGGGAAAAAATTCTTGTTTCAACACCCTCTACCTCCGAAACGGTGCGAAACGGAAATAAGTTTATATTATGAATGAACATTATTTTAACCTGTTCCATCGATTCCTGAAATTATCCAGATTAAACCTAAATCACCCTGTATAAGTTTACTTGAAGCTGTTCAAACTTTGAAGTTCAAATTTCAAACCGAAAGAAAATGGTGGAAAATACCTCTACCCTCGTCAGCACAAGCCCCCATATTAATTTTATTCTGGCATTATAAAAATGTATATAGAATTATATAAAAATTTTTGAAAAATTTAATTACAAACACATGCTGTGAACAGCTGTGTGAAAATAAAAATCAACTTTATAATTTATAATTCAAGGGACTGCTACTTATTTGTAACACATTTTAGAGGACGTATTCATATGAACTTCTCTAATTTTGACGAAATATTTTTGACACTCTGTACAGGGTGACCCAGAACTGATGATTGACCACCATTACAAGAAAATGAAAAGAACAATTGGAAAACACAAGCCGAGGTCTTTTTTGACATGATGAAGTGTTTTACTTAAAATTTATTTTTATGACATCTATGACATCATTGAAATTATTTTCCCCTATTTTGAACACATTTTTGTACATCACATGAAATATAAAGGTCTTTCAATATCTCTTCCCATTCAAAAGATATAGAACGATTTGTATAAAAACAGGTTTAATCAAGTTTGTTCTTGATTTCAGCAGCGTTGTTATGTTAAATTTCGAGCTATTAGTAATTTCTAAAAATATGCCTTTTATACAGGATGTCCCAAAATATGTGGGCAAACTCTCGGATTTATACAGGGAACGTTAAAATAACATGACAAATTTCTATAAAAATTTTCCCTAAAGGGCCCTCCTACGGAGGTACAGGCCCCTAAAAATCGATTTTTTTAAATAACTTTTAAAATATTTTGTGTAATTTAACTATTTTTTAATATGATGGACAATAGATAATACTCCTTAAAAATCGACCCACGAATACAATTTGGTTTACTTGGTTTGCCAGGGACGGACTAGCTGTAGCACAATAATGTCAATTTTTTACACCCTTTACGATAAAGGCACAAAAAAATATTTTTAGATAGCTTGAATCTCAAACTAAAAAAAAGCACTCTTGGTTGATATCGATAAATTAAACTGTTTTCGAGAAAAACCTAATTTTGTTTAATATGATTTTTATTACATCCACAAAGAGAAATATACCTATGAAATTTGCAATATTTCTGTGCCTATCTAAAAAATGTCACTTTTATTTACACTTGTTTTTCCCTTTGTTTTTTGTCGCTATAGTTTTTTTTTGACATTTACTGATTTAAATAAGAATAAAAACTTCTGATATTTTCCTTATTTTTTTTATTCCTCGGATTTATTTTATTTGCCGTAATGGAATTTACGTTTACTGAATATGCCGACATGCATTTACTGCATGGACTTGCATCATGTAATGCCAGAAAGCTTTATGAGGAACAATTTCCAAATCGAAGAATTCCTGATAGGGAAACTTTTGAAAGAGTGGATCAGCATTTAGGTAAGAGAGACTGGTAAAAATTACAATTTATTTGTTACTTGCATTAGCGTACTTTTTGAGTAGGTAATATGTAGAATTAGAATGCTGTAAATAATTTCAGGAACATTTGCTAAAGCCAAACACAATTGTGGTAATCAAATCAATTGCGGTGAGATCGCTGAAGAAGATAACCTAAATGCCGTAGAAGCAGATTTTTCAAAAAGTGTCCGGAAATTGGCTGCCCAGTTTAATTGCCCAAAATCTACGGTTCTTAGAATCCTTAAAGAGCACTTCTTCCTGTAGACTTTCCGTGAAGGATGGAATTTTCAAACTGGCTTTTAGATAGGTACAAAAACAATGCAAATTTTATCGGTCAACATTTCATTAGACTGTATTGCCTAGAGGGTTAACCGGGCAACTAACTTTATTTGGAATTTCTCCAAAATAACTTGCAAAAACTTCTAAACGACCTACCTTTGCCAATACGACGTGGTATGTGGTTCTTGCACGATGGGGCACCACCCCGTTAGTCTGACAGTTCGAGAACACGTGAACAGGCATTTCCAAAATCGTTGGATAGGTAGAGGAGGACCAGTGGCTTGGCCTCCTCGATCACCAGATTTAAATCCATTAGATTCTTTTTATGGGGATATTTAAAAACTTTAGTCTATGCAGTCCAGTCGACACTAGGGAAAACTTATTAGAAAGGATTAATTTCCATTGTCGCGAATTAATAACCAATGTTTTTTTGTTTTGTTGTGGTTTTAATCACATGCTTCTTATTGGAGATTACGCCTTCCATAAATATTTGCATTTATACTATATTATTATTTTTATAAACCTCGTTTGGTAGGTTCGGGGCTTAATCAGGAACAATATTTACTGACCCTCCTCTGAAGAGCATAATTTAATAGATTATTTACAGCGTTGCCGTAAAAAACAAAATACCTTCAATGTTTATCATTCATAACTGACATGCATTATTCACTTTTTTTTTAATTTGCTCGTGTTCAATTTATCTATACATATCCTCTGATACTTATCCTTTGAAAGGGACAAGTAGTGAAAAACATTTCATATAATATAAAAAAATGAAGTTGAGAAAAATAATTTTGATGACCTGACGGTCCATAAGACGGTGAAATTACCAAGGAGAAAATTTTAAAACAAATGGTATCATGTTTTAAAGATCCTCGTTTGCTGTTTTATAATTTTTCTTTCTATTTTCCTATAATGACGGTCAACAGTCAGTTGCATTCTGAATTTTAAAATGTTAAATTTAACATATCTATATCTTTAAGTAATGGTTCGGCGTAGCTATATTTTAATTGACATGTTACTTAGAGAAACATAAAAATTACACAGGAACACAAAAAAGTGGATGCAGGGAAATCGGTTATGTTATGAGAAATATTCCATTATCCCTGTTTGTTCTTTAGATCTGCAAAATTTGCTTCTCAAACAAAACATAATTCATTCAGTAGAACTCTAAAAACGAGTAGATTATATTCCCATTGCCCCAGTTCAAAGTCTTCTTGTGTATTATCTGGACACGTGTGCAAGGTCCTGGCAAAAATTGTGTTCAATGCAGTAATTTAATTACAATAATAACACAGCCCCACAAAAATATTTTTTTGTGTCCCTGAATCCGAATCCGGTGCCCGTTTGATCCGATCAGGCCTGGGTTAAGGTCAATTCTAGGTTAAATATAGAGAATCAATTGCCAACAAACAGTCAAAATCCGAGATCCGTTTGATACGATCAAATACTTTCAAGTTCTAAACTCAAAGCACTCAAATCAAGCATGTATACCTATTAAAATTTGAGTAACAAATAAGATTAAGAACGGAAATTGAAGTCCCGTTTCATCTGATTCTTCTATTTCTTCTATGGATCTTTGAGCTGTTATCTTTTATTGTTGCGTTGTGGCTGCGAAATATTTTATTTGTGGAGTTTACTATTTTTTATATGAAGGAAAAAACATTAACAGAGTAAGTATTACAATTTGCTAGGCATAGTTGTACTTAGCACTAAATTCAAGTAAATAATAGATATTAAAATAAATATGTAGGTATTGTATTTGATTATTTGAAAATAAAAATTACATATGCGACAATGGACTTTCCGCTTACTTAGCCGTAATATAAATATGACATATTGTTGTTGCAATGCACAATACAGGCTGTTCCAATAGTGTGACAAAGTTTATAATTATTTTCTGTTATAGTTGTATAGGGCAAAATCTTCAGGCCAAAAACAAGATTTTCTGAACGTTTAATTCGGTCTGAAAATAATGAATAATGGAAATAATAATAAAATGTGAATCCGAGCAAGTAACTTTTTTCGTATCACTACTACAGGCAGTTATACTAAACTTTATCGCACTATTGTGGCACCCTATATATGACTAGATATATCATTATGGTAAATCAAAAGCATAATAGGTAAAAATGTATAATTATCTATGTTTATAACAAATATTATCTGGTAAAATTCTTTTCTTACTTTCAGATACAGAGACAGTTAAATATAACCGGAAGAAGTCTATATGTTATTTCGTAATATACCTATAGTGGTGAAAACAACCCGCTCTATGTAGAACAAATTAAGAAAGATGAAGAATTATGGAAAAAATCAATGGCAACAAATTTGGAACAATTTTATAAAAATTGTATACTACCAGAAATAATATACAAAAATATTCCACAGGGAAAAAGATGTATGGATCCAGAATATATTATAGAAGCTCAAATTAATAAAAAGAAATAATTTTATTTTATGATTTTTTAAATTTTTTCCTGTTCTACTGTACCTATTCTATTTATTTCTTTATTACTTTCATTTATTTACATATTTATTAAACTACACTGTTCCACAGAATTTCTGTTTATATTGGAGGTATTAAAGTACCTACAACTATTTTTTCAAGTGAAGTGAACTGAATACCTATTTCTCATAAAAAAAATTTAGTCTCAAATCGTCCTTTTGTACATAATTCTTTACACATTTTTTGGACAAAATAAGTATATCGTACATATTTTTTATATTTTCTCATTATTATGTATATTCACAATTAAAATTCTATTTATATTAATATGCGAATTTTTTTTATCAAGAATTACTTAATATTAATTATTAAAAATATAATATTTTCCATTTCTGTTTATACCAAAGTAAGCCGCTTTATTCACAAATCGTAATTATAACATAACTTTCCGTTATGAACAACTTTTCTTATTAACATTTTTTTATATTATCAAAAACAAAAGCAGTTTATTCTTCAACGTTATTAATTTTGTTAAATTTCTGATCACCCTGTATATATATAAATTACAGTTTTTCATGACAAACATATTCAATTAAAAAGCAAAATATTTTTTGTCACGAATTACTTTTTCTAGTAGAATAGAAAATAAAAATGTTTTCCCTCTTATCCACTAACCGTAGATACTAATATAGGTATATTAATTATAAATTATGGTTTTAAATAAACTAAAAATTGTTTATATTTCATATTTTCTAAAATTATATAATAGTATGGACTTGCACTGTTACTTATATACTTTTATACAAAAATATATCTAAAATGATCATGACATTCTTTAAATATTTACGTATCAATTAACAGAAACCATGACTACCAATTCAGAATCAGGTTATACCAAATTAACCACATACAACAGCTGTTCGTTAAAAATAACCCGAGTCCATTCATAAATAAATTTTTACTAGTGCGACATCTATTACAAATCAAGCGAATTAAAAGTCGGAGATAATGCTATTCATGAATGAATATTTTTTAATAATTTTATTCCAATATAACTTTTTAAATAATAAAGTGATGAACAAACTATGAAATAAAGTCTAATCAGTTTATTTATTTAAAGACAACTATATAAAAAATTGCATAATTCTATAATACTATGAAGAAATAATCGTTTCTTTGTAAAAGTTCCAAAAAACTTCATATTTAGAAATTAATTTCTCACGAATTATTTACCTATCCCAATTAATGTTTGCTTTACTGTCTTCATTTATACTTTGCCAAATGTGATATGAAATTTTACTACTTTCTTCCATTGCTTTAAAAAGATATATTCCGGTATAAAAAAAGGGCTGTTTTCTACCATTTTTCGGTATAGTTTAGGCAACCAGAAACGCATCAGTTTCCATCCTTAAAGAAAGAAAGGTTTAACTCTGAGCCCATGACTCTCGAATTAATTGTTTTGACATGACAAAATTCTAGTATCAATAAGTAAACTTTAAAACAATATGCCCGTTAATGACTACTACTCACTTTTGTGGTATCGAACTATTTTGCTGTCAAAAAATCTGCAAAGTGATGATTTCTATTACGTTTTCTCGATTTCGATGGCAAAAATCATTTTAATGACCAGCAGTAATCGGATGACATGTTTATATCCCATCTGCCTTGGTACCGACTTCCTTAATATCTTGGTGAAATTTTTCTCCTTGTTCCTCACTGTAATCATCCAAATTTTCAGGGAAATAATCGACATAAGATCAAAAATGTAATTTGGGATTAATTAAGCAGCCTAGATCTTTTTTGAAGAATCACATATTTGTAACTAAACTAAATGAAAACGAGAAAGCAGCATGGTTATGTTTTAAGGAACTTTTCTGGGAAATCGATAGAGTCCAAACTATAAAGAAATTGTATCGAATTTGGTAGAAACTTTTAAAAACCTAGGCTGCCTAATGAATTTCAAATTACGTTTATTATGTTATTATTTCCCAGAAAATTTTGGCGATTACAGTGAGTAACAAGGAAAAAGACTTCAAAAAGATATTAATTCGTAAATAACAGTGGTTATTAAATGAGTACAACGAAGTGCACCCACCTCATTAGGTACTGTTGGTACTGAATCATGGACTTCAAGCCGCGTACGTTTCTGTCAAAGTCGTGTTCGTTTTCGACATCCTCACAATTAAGAGCTTCAATCTTTAAGTTCAACAATCTGAATTGCACGACAACTAAAATTATGAGAAAACACACAAACACATTCCAAGAGAGAAAGGCGGATGCCGCAACAGTTAGGGTGTACATCTCAGCAACATAGTGGAATGGGTACCATATTCCAGGGAGCACATAGCAGTTAAACACGGGTGACCCCTTTACAACTAACGGTTTAACACCAAGTAATAAGAGGGCCAATACAAATGTGTATTTGCAAATATTCTCTACTCGCTTTAGATGTTCCAAGAAAAATGTTACTGGATCCTCCATAACATTCAACTCCCAGAAATTTTCCGTGGCCTCCACAATTTGTCTTATCAACTTTGGTCGAAATATTAACGTCAGATATTTTGCCAGTACCTGAAATTAAAATCGATTTATTTACATTTAACAAAACAAAGGAAAAATACTTAACGTAACAAAGTTTTCTTTCAAGAAATATTGGAGGTGTGTACTAAAGAGGTTGATGTTTTTAAATATTTTTATTCGAATAGAATTAATGACAATTCAATAATGCCTCTCTCAAAATAATTCACTTGGGAAGCCACACAGCGTTGGAGACGGTTCTTCCACTCCTCGTAGCAGTGGTGGAACTCAGATACTGGAATAATGTTCAGCTGGTGGGTTACAGCTATTTGTATGTTCTCGAGTGTCCCAAAATGGCGTTCATGTGATGATTTTTTAATCTCGGGAAGAGGAAACGTCACAAGGATTCAAGTCAGGTGAGTAGGGAGGCTGAGGAGCCACAGGAATATATGTATTTATAGGCCAAAAACCCATTTATTGAAATTGCTGTGTAACAAGGCGCATTGTCGTGATGCAGGATCCAATTGTACTTAATGTTTGGTCTCACACTCATGACCCTTATCGTAGTCTTTCAAGAACCTCTCGGTAAAAGTGTTGATTGACTGTCTGGCCTTGAGGCACAAACTATTAGTGGACCATTCCTTGGCTATCAAAGAAGCAAGTCAGCATGCTTTTGGTCTTTGACTTGCTCATTCTTACTTTTTTGGGCTTTGGAGAGGCTGAGGTGTGCCATTCTATTCCGGCGTTTCGGTTTCGGCTCGTACTCAAACATCTCATCACCAGTTCCAAAAAATATTGATCATTTTTGCCGATTCCGAAAAGTCAAGGCATCTTTCTCTGTTGTACCCAGAAGCCAGATTAAGTTAAATCAATTGTATTTAACGAAATTCCGAATCAAATTTCCATTGTGATTTTAACTTATCTTGATATCTAATATTTTCAATAATATATAACGGAACTCTATCTTCAGAATTTTTATTGTAAATATTTTTTTGAAAACACATTTTTTTGCGAAATGATTAGAAAAACCACATAAATTACATTTTTTACCAAAAGCAGGACACTGATTTTTACCATGTACGCTTCCACACCTGGAACAAATGCCATTATTTCCATGAAGTCGTGATGTGCTGCTGCTGGAAGTGTTAAGTTGCCCGGAACTGCAAAATTTTACACCTGGTTGCCGTACCTGCCGCTGCTGAGAAGGATGCTGCTGGTTTACAAAGAAACTCCGTTTCTTTGAAGACGAATTAACAAAACGTTTTGGTTTACGTACACTTTGTACATCCAAAGAAGTCAAGGAACTTGTACGTTGTGTAGTAATAGAATATTGTTCCTTTGAATTTTCAACAGAAATGCAGTATTTGACAGCTTTTTCTAAATCCAGGGAATCATCTTGTAATAAATGTTCACGTAACACATGATTTTGTAAGCCACACGTGAAAATGTCTTTAGTTAAACTGTCTTTTAGATCACCAAATTCACATGAACGCGCTTTATTTTTTAAATCAGTTACAAACTGTTCAATTGTCTCATTTATTAACTGTTTACGAGTAAAAAATTCAAACTTTCGTACGATAAATTCCTTTTAGGCAAAAAATGGTTGTCAAACTTTTTTAGAATCACATATATTTTGTTTCTATCTTCGTCATTCACATATGTAAAGGTATTATAAATATTAAAACCTTCTTCTCCTATGTAGTGTAAAAGTTGTGCAATTTGAATTTTTTCATCTTTCCTTGTTATTTCTGATGCCACCAAATTTTTGTTTCCATAGCTTCCAATTCTCAGATAAATTTCCTGACAAATCCATAGGAGTTATACCACGACAATCAGAAAAAAAACTCATTTTAATTGTTTATAATGTCCACAAACTGGTATCACTTTTTATACTATTTTAATTTTTATAACTTTTAAGCCTCTACCGGCTGCGCCATGTTATAAATCAAACGACTGCCTGAGAGATACTGAGTTTTATTCGAATTCCTTTGTCAGTTCAGTACAAGGATACTTTTTTATACTATTCAATATTATAAGTAAATACCAACTTAAATCATGACAGATGTCCTATTTATTCCCGTGAAAGATTTTTTGCAACCATTTTCGAGCAGATCTTTCTCATCGCCAATTCATTGGTCAAAACATGACGAATGGTGCTGTGACTTAAATTCAGTTGTTTCCCGATCATACTGATCGTCAAGCGACGATCTAAACGCCTAAAATAAATCCTGTATTCTGCCGATTTTTTTATTGGTTCTTGCAGTTGAAGGCCATCCGCTGCGTGGTTCATCTTCCATCGACTCTCTTCCTTCTGAAAATGCTTTAAACCACCGAAAAACCTGGGTTCTTGACAAAACACTGTCTCTATACGCCTGCTGACATTTTGTAAAAGTTTCTGTTGCATTGTGCCCAAGGCTGAAGCAAAACCCGATAGCACAGTAAATGCTGTACGTTTACGAGAAAAATGCAAAAATCGATGAAAATTTACTTTAAGATTTTTTAGCAGTGAAACTGTTCAAGTCTTACTATGGTCATCTTCAAAGAACAAATATTCCCCCATAATTATCGCCAATGGACAATAAATTAGCGTGAAATGCAGCTGAGATATAGGTAATTAAAAAATATATATAGGTCAACATCAATTAGCATTGTAATAAATTTAAAATTCGATAAAATTTATATCGAGCAATGTGACAACGGCGCGGCAGTTAACACGAGGTAGTAAGGTGTCCAACAACCAACAATACCCTATCCAGTTCGTATCTGCAATTCGATAGTCGAAGACTTGCGGGAACGAATTTTTGCCGCTGCCTAATAAATAAGTACATCTCCAGGTATTTCCCAGGGAGTGCGCGAAAATTGGATTCGAAGGTGTCGTGCGTGCATCAAAAATGATGGTAGACATTTTGAGCATATGTTGTAGTTTGTTTTGTACTCGTGCATTTAAAAATTACTGAATTTTACTTACATTTTTGATTTATTTAAAAACTGGAAAACAATTTTCTTGAAATTTACTATAATGATTCACAGTAATAGTTGTTTATATTTTTGTTATTTCGTAGGACAAGTCTGCCGCGTGCACACTTGGTGTGCATCAGCTGTATAGCATTAGGTTAAGCGCTGTTGTCACGTTGTGATGAAACTCTCCAATATTAATACTCGCTATATTTTGAAAACTGTGAATCTTACGCCCCTATCATATACAACTTTTTAATTCATTTATGATTACTCTATCTCATGCTGAAGTAATGGCAGTGAAACTTCATACACCCTGTATATGGCGGAAATGACTTTCAGGGGAGAACACAACTTGGTTACGTGATTGGAGTAATGCTTAAATATGTTTTGTACTACTGAACATATTAAAGTTGCAAACTATCCAGACGTTAAAATTTTATAACTGGTTCACAAATAAGAAATTATACATATCTTTGGAAAAATGTTGTTGCAAAACTTAATTTAGAATCTTTGATAGGATAATATAAAACTACGTTACTTAGGGAAAAATTTTTTATTGAAAATTTAGTATTTTAATTCGCCTACAAGATATTATAAAATCATAAATGGCTATATTAAATCTAATTAGTTAATTATAAAGAAATCTATTGTAAACTGTTTCTTTTTCTAAATTCTAATTAATTTCTAAATAATTTGTGTTAAATCCAACTGATTTATTTAAATTTAACTAGCGTAAATATTTTTTCGGTGTAATTGTGTACAAATCGTGCGAATAAGCTTCCAGCTAAAGTTGAAACCGTTACAGTTATTTTAAAATTAAATACGCCACTGAATTCCTTGCGAAAAATAGTTGCGCGAAAATATGAAAAAGTTCAAATATATGTATACCTCTCAAAAATCACCGTAAGTGTCAAAATTAAAAAACACCTTTGATGATCAATGAGATATTCTAGAATAACAAAAAAAATGGGATGCACTGTACTTACGAGGATCATACACATAACTATTTCCAAGGCTTCTGGGTCATTATCACGATAAAATTTGTATAACGCCATAAATAGGAAGTATATTATTAGTGTCACGTTGAAAATGCAAAGCCATTTTCTCAACGAATGGAAGGGATGTGCTCCAAGAAAGAGAAAATGTTTATGGCAAAAATTGTTTTCCATTTCTGTTAAGTAGCGTTAGTTGTTGTAGATTAAGGCAAATGATGAACAATTTCCACATATTCTTATATATAGTAGAGAACTCTAACCAACGCTACTTATTACTGCGTTTGAAAACGTATAATTTACGATAATAATCTAGGTACTATATTTTAGCTCAATGTTCAACTTAATAGTCTTACTTACTTTCATGATAAAAGTGTCTTTGAGGGTGAATTTGAATTAAGACAGTCATTACAAAGTCGATTCTTGAGAATTAGTATTAATTATTATTATTTTTAGTGCCCTTCTTCTAAATATTGTAAAACTTATTTTTATTAAAAATATTCAAATAATTTAAAAGACATTTTCAACATTTGTTTCTCCAAAGATATCTCTAACTTATATCGGAATTTGATACAAATTTCTAGCATGGCTAGATGTATGAGGTGAAATTAATTAAAATAAATAAAGATTGCATTGTGGGTAATAATTTTATTTAATTTATTTCGATACACAGGAAATCAATATCTTCGAAAAACCAAATTTGGTATACCTACGGTGTGAGTGTGCCACGAATCGACAGTAAGTAGAGTTCAGTTGAAACATTTTAAAGGGTTGATAAGGGATGAGACACCATTAAAATGTTACAGATTTTTTTTTTGTTTTGAGACAATTACAAATTGTATAACAATAGTCACTTATACGTATAGCAGATATTTAAAGTAAAAAACAAATGTAACTTAACCTAGGAAGCAAAAAACTCACCCAAGGAATAAAAACATTTGGTCACTAAATATAATTTTAACATTACTTTAAATTGATAAAAATATACTTTATCTTGTCTTAATTCAAAAGGTAATTTGTTAAAAATTTTAGGCCCCAAATAATTTGGTGACTTATTGGTAATTGACAATTTAGAAAAAGGTACCCGAATATTATTCTTATGCCTTGTGTTTACACCATGTATGTCACTACTTAAATAAAATTTTTGCCTATTTTTAAAAACATAAATACACATATCAAATATAAATAACGAACTTAAAGTTAAAATTTTGTATTGTTTAAAAATATCTCTACAGGTATGTTCACTAGGTACACCAGCAATATTGCGCAAAATACGCTTCTGTGAAATAAAAACAGAATGTGAGAGGGTGGAATCACCCCAGAAACAGACACCATAACGAAGACGCGATTCTACTTGAGCATAATATAAATTAATTAACTGATTTTTTAATAAAATTGTTTTCATGTTTTTAAATAAAAAATTTATTGAACTTAAAGTGGAAACGAGATGGTTGCAATGCACTTTCCAATTAAGGGTTTCGTCGAAATAAATTCCCAGAAATTTAACACTGCCTAAAGTGTCATTCTTAATGACACAGTTATTAATTTTTATTGTTAGGTCGTCACATTTTCTCTGTCTATTATGAAACCTTATCATTTGCGTTTTATTTACATTTAAATATAAATAGTTCTGATTAAACCATGCACATATATTTTCAATCGTTTTATTAATACCGATGTTAAGATTTTTATCCGAGTTACTTGAAATAATCAGAGATAAATCGTCGGCATACATGGTAAAAGCTACGTTACCTATTACATTTTCTATTGAATTGACATATAAAACAAAAAGCACAGGTCCCAGAATAGAGCCCTGCGGTACTCCCATTTCAATTAAGCTATAATCAGAATTGATCTCATTCAAAGTATCGGAATTAATGTGTTGTATAGAGACATATTGTTTCCGAAATTTTAAAAAACACAGTAACCAGTTCAACGGAACACCTCTTATGCCATAATCATAAAGTTTGGTAAGTAAATTATCGTGATTAACGCAGTCGAATGCCCTACTAAGATCACAGAAAATCCCGACAGGGCACTCGCCTGCATCAATACATCTAATGACTTCTTCGTAAAAAGAGTGTGTAGCTGTTATAGTGGACCGCCCTGAACGAAATCCGTGTTGGTTCTTAGTTAAAATTCTTGTTTTGTTTAAAAAATTTGTCAAACGTTCTAAATAAGCATATTCAAAAATTTTTGAAAAGCTGAGAGGAAGAGTAACTGGTCTATAGTTTTCTAATGATAAACGATCACTTTTTTTAAAAATAGGGAGTACTTTTCCCACCTTTAAAGTGTCGGGAAAGATACCGGTTTGAAAGGATAGATTTACTAGATACGTTATAGGCTGCATTATCACTTTTAAAACACGTTTTATTAAAAACATGGGAACGTCGTCTGATCCTGCGGATTTCTTATTTTTTAATTTATTTCTTAATAAATTTAATAATTCACTTTCAGAGAAAGGGTTTAAAAACAAAGTTTGATTTACTATTTTAGTAACACACACTCTATTATCAACGTTATCAGCAGATATATTCTCAACAATATTTTTTGGTGTATTAATAAAAAAACTATTAAAAGTTGAAGCAACCTCAACAGGATCTTCAATTGTTACTCCATTATATTTTATTGATATATTACTCCTATCTTTCTTTTTGTTAGAAATTTCATTTACTATATTCCAAGCTGCCTTTACTGGATTATCCGAATTATTAATTTTATTTTGGTAATATTTTCTTTTTGTTTCTCTAATTGTAGATATATGCTTATTTTTAGCTATTTTATAGACAGGAACTAAATCGGCATAATTTGTTTTTAAATGAAAAAGAGTTTTAAGACGAGAGCTAGATCTTTTGACTTCATCATTTACCCATTGTTTACCGGAGTTATTTACCTTAAAGTGATGCCTGCGTACTGGAAAGAAACTGTTAAAATAATGTAAAAATATCCTATTGAAGTAATCAAAAGCCTCATTTGTGTCAGAAAGCTGGTACATATAGGACCAATCTTCTTCATACAAAGAGTTTTCAAACTGTGCCAAATTGTTTTCATTGTAATTTCGTCTCATATAGGTTTTATTACAAGAAGTTGGAACATAGCAATCTAATTCAAAAAGTATCGTTCTGTGATCAGAGAAAGTGTTGTCAAAAACACAACATGTTCCTTCGTCATGAAAGTTAACGAAAATGTTATCAATTAAGGTAGAAGTGGTGTCTGTCACTCGAGTAGGCCACCCCACCACATCCTTCAAATTAAAACATGAGAGAATTGTACACAATTTTCTAAAATCAACATCACTAAAAGCATCAAAGTTAAAATCCCCACAAACTACAAAATTTATATTCGGCTTAAACAAAATATTTAAAACATCGTTAATTTTGTTCAAAAACATAGCCACGTCACCAGAAGGTGCTCTATAACAGTTAATAATAATGATGTTAGCATTACGTTGCTTCAATGAAACAACACAGTACTCAAAATGTTGTTCAATGCAGGAAATATTTACATTAATTTTCCTAGCGTCTAAATTTTTCTTACACCATATTCCGACTCCTCCACATTTTTTTAAAGGTCTACAATAGGAACTAATCAATTTATAATTACCAATATGTATGTTATCAACAACTTCTGTTTTAACACCAATTTCTACCATACATAAAATATCCAAGTTTGAATAATCAGAAATATCTTCCTGTAACATGTTAATCTTATCTACACTTAAGACATTCACGTTTAACAAGAGTAAATTGGGGTCAAACACTACTTTACTGCAATTTTTTCCTTTTTGCGCAGGTGTAAAAAACGGCTCACACAGGTACCAAAAGGCCACAACTCTGAATTCATTGCTGCTTTAAAATGTTCTTCCAGTACAGATACCTTAAATGAGGCATACAGTTCAGGATACTTAGGTGTTAAAGATTCACACTTAACTTCTGCAAAGTAGGGTTTAAGCAAGTCCACTACTTGAGTTGATGTTGTTTTCGGATCCAACCTGTATACATGTAGGTCTGTTAATCTTGGAACTCCTTTTATAACAGAAGAATTTTTATTGCTGCCAACTACCCTCGTTGGACGATTGTTATTAAATTTACCTTTTTTATTAACTACTTGAACCCATTCATTATTATTGTTTCGTAGGGACGACTGAGGCTGTTTATTAGTAGTGTCTTTATTCAAATTGATATATTTATCAAACTTCATTTGACTCTCGACCTGCGGCACAGCCTTTGATACATCATTCTCCTTTATAGTGCAAGTTCTGTTAGAAGAATAATTGTTATTGTTTATATTATCATTCGAAAATGATTCAGATGATTTGTTGACATTTTTTAAGACGACTTGTCTCTTTTTGTTCTCGGTCAGCAAGCTTAGTTTTTCCTGGCTTTCTTGCGAAGTTTGTCGTATTTCTTCTGATCTGCTGATTTAAGAATAGAATCTTATCGATTAGTTCACGAATAATTATGTCTTTCTGGTTAATAATATAACTAAAGATGTGAATGTCCACTCTTTTGTCTTTACTCGAAATGTCACTAATGGCATCGAAAAACGCGGCGTCACTTTCAGAATTTATTAAAACATTGTCACAGCATGACACTGTAGTATCGTCAATAAATTTCACATTCATTTTCTTTGCACAACTTTGATGAAAAACTGACTCACAGTTTGCACATTTCAAGTAACTAATTGGCTTAACTTTACATCTTTTACAGACAGAGGAGCTCACAACGCTACCTCCTACCGTCGCCATTGCTAATTTAACTCGTAGGCGGACTTAAAAAATTGTTACTTTATTTTATGGGGAATTTAATTTTTCAAAAAACTGCCGTTTTAAAAAAAAACACGAATAACTAATAATACTTATTGTAGCTGTGTTATTTCGAAAATTCAAAAGTTGGCCATGAATTTGAACGTCAAATTTGACAATCAGGAAAAAAGTAATTTAATTTTGACGAGGTACCACGACAACCCAGACAGGAACACTGATTTATGCATGATGGAGCGCCCCTTCATTTTAGTAATATTGTTAAAGACCAGTATCTAAATAAATGGATTGGAAGAAGAAATAATTGCCTACATGTTTGGCCTTCACGATCACCAGACTTCAAATGTGACTTCCTTTCTTTGGAGAACGAGAAAAGAATTTGTATATTCCTCGACAGTTACGGCTTGAGCAGAATTGAGAAATCGCATTATGGATAAATGCACATTCATTAGAAACAATCAACAGTTATTGGATAGAGTAGACTTCATTTTTCGAGGAAGAATAAATTTATGCCTCAGCGAAAGCGGTGATCATTTTGAACAATTTCTATAACTTATCAGTGTTATTTATGTTGTTTAAATTGTTTTTTTTTTCTATTAAATTATAATTTTTTAAGTCCGCCAACGGGTTAACATTTTAATGGTGCATCATCCATTATTAACCCTTTAAAATGCTTCAATTAAAATTGAACTTTACTTACTGTCGATTAATGCTCTTGGTATACTCACACCATATACCTTCCAAATTTGGTTTTCCGAAGTTTAAGTATAACTAAGATTTTTTTCGAAATTTTAAACTCGACTTTCAAAACTTATAACTTCTCAGTGGTGCAGCTTAGTATAAAGATAAGTTGCGTTAAATTACCACAGTTTGGGGCCCCTGCTCTTTGTCGGTTCTTATGTGAAACAGCCTGTACATTGCATTATTTTTTCTTTTGTTCATTATTAGGTTCAGTTAATATATTATTTTTTTTTATTTATGGACTTCAGCAGGGGTCAATGTTAACTATTTTCTGAACTACTTGTGTATATTTTGTTTTTTTATACATTTTTTTGTTTGTTTTCTAATTCTTTTTTATTTGACTTACATCCTTTCACAGAACTTTGCAGTCTCAAAAATGTCATCCTTACAAAGTTAACGTCTTACAAGAACTATAGGCAGATGACATAGACAGAAGATTACAGTTTTGCGAGGAAATTAGAAATTTATTTGAAAGACAACCCAACTTAAAGAATCACATAATTTTCACTGAAGAAGCAACTTTTTACTTAAACGGAATCGTGAACAGGCAACATACTAGGTTTTGGAGCCTAGAAAATCCGCATTGGATGCAAGATAAACATACACAACAGCCGAAAAAAGTGAATATTTGAGCTGGAATCGTAGGAAATCGCATACTGGGACCCTATTTCCTTGACAGGCGACATTTATTTGGATTTTTGCGTTTTTAGCTGATTCCAGCCCTTTCCTAATTCTAATGAGCACGATATGCCTGATAGTGATGTCTCGTTCCAATAAGATGGTGCCCCTCCACATTTTCGCCTCGATGTAAGATATTATCTTAATGAAGTTTTCCCAAATCGATGGATAGGTAGAAGAGGTCCGGTTGAATTGCCACCACGCTCCTCTGACTTAACCCCACTAGATTTTTTTCTGGGGTTATCTAAAAAGCAAAGTGTGAAAAATCGTATCAGAGAAGAAGTTCAAAACATAACACAAAATGTTATTCAAAATGTAATTGATAACTTTACTTTATAACTGAAACCGAATGGGGCATTGTGCAATGGTTAATGGGGTCCACTTTGAACATTTACTAAAATGTAATAAAAAGGAGTACTTAATTATTTTTTTCATTTAATTCCTCCATTTTTTGATAACTATGACAAAAAAGTAGGTGTAACCTTATGTCGTTGAATTCGTATTTAGAAGGGCTATCTATTTATTCTATAAAATATAGAGCGTCCTATTAAAAAATGTCGGTAATGTTACATGGCTCAAAATAATAGAAAATATTGCACAAAAGCGACAATCTCTATTTACTAATTTTTTACAAAGCTATCAAACAAACAAAAACAATTAAACATTAACATTATAAATAGACATAGTTACTTACAATTTCAATCATTAGAGGAAATATGCTTCTCTCACGTTTTCGAAGTCTATCAGTATCTATAAGAAAGTAATAAAAAAAGAGATCATTGTAGTTCGTTCCAGGGTATTTATACTCTCGCGTAGATGGCGCTTTGAATCATAGTAGAGCGTGTTCGTTTAGGATCTCTGATGTAATACGATGTGCTCGGAGTATAACGAGAGTGATATCACTATAAAGTTGTAGAATTAAATGAGATTGAGGATAAAATGGATATATAAATTGAATTAAAATGTAACAGAATTAACTAAATAATTAAAAATAAAATAAAATAAAATAAAATAAAAATAAAAATTAAAATAAAAAGAATGTTAAAATAAAAAAAATAAAATAAAAAATAAAAAAATAAAATAAACAAATGCAATTAAAGATTACAGTATAACCATTTTCTATTGAGAAAACATGCAATTCTCGCACGTTCTCGAATACTGCCAGGGAAAAGAAAAACACGGAAAGGGAAAGAAGAACTAGTTTCCAAGCGTTTAATTATTCCGATATATATTTTTATGATTACGAATATTTTAAGGAAATTAATTTTTCATAGTGAACTGGTATGCGTCCGTCATACTGGATGGTATCTCACTAACAACCCCTAGAATTACTACACCAAATATGAAAGTTTTGTTTATCTACCTTCCATAGACATAAAGTAAATATTAGTTATTTTCTTACCTCCTCGTTGAATATTCAAACACAAAATTTAAAAAAAAAATCAGTGTACAATTACTATTATCGCTACCCAACAATATAAAATAGTAAAAAAATGTGCAGGCTTAAAAACAGAGAGGTATATTTAAGTTCCATGGATTGTACTTATGTCCTTTATAACTTAAAAAATATAGCTGTGATGGATGTTGCTGTGTATGTGTGTATACGTATAATTCATAGTTTTAATTTAATTTTGTAATTGTACTAACGAAACATAATCTATGTACCTACATACAATAATACAAGGTGATTCACAACTTATCCAAAAAAAAAATGGGAATAGTTGCAACACGAGAAATGGAGTCAATATCGTAAAACAGTTTTGTAAAATCCTTATAGTTTCCGAGAAAAAAATGATTAAAATTGTAGTACTTTCAAGCATTACATCGCTGTACAACTGTAGTCTCTAGCGGCATTGGCAATACGCGTGAAGAGCCACGTGACCTCAGCGATTCCGAATACTGAAATCCGATTTTACAATCGTCATTGCAATAGTGTCTACAATACTTTTTTAAACAAGACAACATTTGTATTATGGTGAAATCTTTGTTACTGTGAAGCAGAACAACATTTGTGTTAGTTCGTAGAAGCTGATTGTGAGTAAGACGGGTCCAAATGTGTTTATACGTCGGTTGACAACATTTTGAACAGTTGTAACATCGGTATGTAAAATTATTTTATTAATTAAAATAATTTGACATTACTTTTAATTAGTAATTAAAAATTAATAATAAAAATAGCGGCAAATGCAGTTGAATTTGTTGATATAAAATAGGTGTGTAAAATTCTATTTATGCCTTTTTTGCGAAATTATTTCAAGTTTTTGTCCGTTTTTTATTAAACTTCGCCTTGTGTAGGGTCAGGTTTTACAGTGGATCAGTTTCCAGTGCAGTGCAGAAGTGTGTTTTTAAATCATTTTCGAACTGCCCTTTTTGATTTTTTTCTTTACAAAATTGCATTTGTAAGAGCTCCTCTTAATCCAAAATGTTTCTTTGGATAAGTTCTGAATCACCCTGTATAAATAATATTTAAATGCTGTTAATTGGTAAGTGCATTACTTGAGAACGGCTTAACTGATTTGGCAATTTTTTTTAAATGTCCGTAATAGTCCGAATAAGGGTTTTAGGGAAAGAAAAATTGGAAAAGTTGCCCGGAAAAAAAAATTGGAAACAACTTAAAAAGTTTTTTTCTATGGAATTTGTGTATGAACTCAAAACCATAACTCACGATTTATTTGAATTGAAATTGAAATTTGGACAAGACAACGTCTGTCGAGTCAGCTACTTTTAAATAAAATATTGTCTAACACAATAATTTGCAGAGGATAATGGCAAAATAAAACTCACGAAAGTAATGTTCGTTTAATTCAATAATTACATTATTAAATGTGATACGTGTACAGTCTGTTCAACAAGAAAGTATGGCTGTTTATCTAAAATAATGAACAATTATATGAAAATCTTTTCTTAAAACAAATTGTAGAGTGCATTGGCTAATGCGCAGTTGCCTAATATTTGATACAGTCTCTTTTATTACTAATCATTGCCTGGTATCGTTATGGCATAATTTCCACCAAAGTTTCTGCGTATTCCTGCGGTAAAGAACGCCATTTTGTATAATTTTTAAACTCAGCTGCTTAATAGTGAGTATATGCCATACTCGATGGGATTTGCGTCTGGAAATAATGCAGTCAATACATCGTCGTTCTCCTGAGCCTACTCTAGTCTTTTTTCACATGCTTTTCTGAAAATGTCGCAAGATAATTTTTTCCTCTGACGCAGACGTCGCAGAGATAGTCCTCTATCTGACAGGTCATCAACGTTGCCAGTGATTTTAAAGCTATTTTCACTCACACAGTGAAATGCTCTGCCAATGTGCCTCGGCAAAAAGCCGGGATTGTTCACGGCACGCCAAGCCGACAAGGCAGGCATTAGGGTACCGCTAGATACGTATCGAATAAATTGATGGATGCGAAGCTTCAGACCTTTGACTTTTAATAGCTAGAGGAGTCGCTGCGAATGTCAATTTTTGTTCTTTAGAAACTTGAAACACTACGTTGTAATGTTTTAGGTACTTTGAATATGAAGATTATTAGAGAACATGTTTTAGTGTAGATAAAATTTTAATCACCTCACCGGGAGCATGTAGACGTTAGTAATTAATTATTTAAAAATAACATCTTCGCCAATAATAATAATCACAGCCACACAGAAAAAAAAAGTTGGGTATACTTTTTATGCGACATATATTTTTCGTAGTAATTTGGCCTCCTGAACACGAATCTGGGGTCAGAATTGGCCCATCACGTCACAATTTTTTTCCTAACCTATTGATGAAAATTTACTGGGAAAATTTGGAAACAAATTTATTTCCACATCAAATAGTACATTTTTATGTAAAAGACTATGCTGAATTCAAATCCACTGTCAGAATTGAGCTAGAACGTGTGGTTTTTTTCTAACCTCAAAAAACCGAGCAGGAATCGCTATTTTCAAATTCTGAACGGATTTTGACCAGATTTTGTATAAAGGGGTTTTTTGGGTCGCTGATTACGAATATGAATTCACATTGTAAAAATTCAAGATGGCTGATCCAATATGGCGGGTGTACTTTTTGAAATCCACCGATTTCAGTAAAATTTGGCATCATAAGGATTGCTGGTTGATCTCACCTTCATTAATCACACATCTGGAGCCAGATTTTCATAAATCAAGGTAAAATTTGTAGGCAGAGTAATAATTTTAGGCCGAGTAGGCGGCATTTTTTCGGCAGTCACATTTTTAGATTGAAGGCATCAGCAGCAGCAGATGCAGTGATGTGCTGTGTGGCAGTAATGTGTCCTTTTCCTTGAACTTTAAAATTATTAAGAAATAAAAGCATATAAATGCCATAGGAAAACTGCATAGTAGTTAAAAAAATCTGATTGGAAAACCATAAGCCCATGCACGACTAAATAAATGAAAGAATAAAGTAGAAACTTTTTTGTCTTGTCCCATGGAAACAAGCACATCACACTACACATCATTACATGACGTGTAGAGTCCTTTAGTCATTTTTTTAAGCGAAGTCACATTTTTAGACGGAGTGAAACCTTTTACCTTGATTTATGAAAATCTAGCTCTATATGTGAGATTAATGAAGGTGAGATCAACCAGCAATCCTTATGATGGAGGCCAAACTACTATGAAAAATATATGTCGCATAAAAAGTATACCCAACTTTTTTTTTTCTGTGTGGCTGTGTAATTTTATATCTGTGAGTATTTTTTTGTAATTCTCTTTCATGATATGACATTCCTTAACATTTCTCCATTTAGAACTTAGTTCTGGAGGAATATACCTCTTATTGAAAATAAAAAATATATTTGAAAATCCATAAATTGTTTTAAGAATTAATAGCTAAATTAATTACTGAGAATGAAAACAATTATTAATAATAATTGGTTCCCTAATCCGATCTAAAAACATACAAATGATGTTGGAGGATTCTATACTATTCTATCCTGGAGTTCTTCTATGGTCGCTATTGGGGCAGTGTATACCAGCTGTACCTGGTGACTTCAAAAATACTAAGTATTTATTATTATTATTAACATAATAAAAGTAGAGGTAAAAACCTATAAAAAAAAGAGCAGAAACAATATACAAAAAATGCAAATATAAGCAAACAATATAAAATAAAACAGTACTATTCGTACAATACTACAGATTTAAAGAAAATAAAGGATTAAACTTGATAATTCTTTAATACAGTTAAAACAAAAAGCGATTATAACAATAACTAACTTAAAAAATGAGTCAAACGCTTTAATACTGCTTACATATTACAATCTATTCTCTATATGACCCCCTCTCATTTCAAGACACATATCCAATATTCTTTGTGGGCTGCGTTTATTAACATTTCGCCTTTAAACTCATTAGTTTGTGATTTTTTCTTTCAAATAATTAATATCTCGCGAAGGTGTTTTGTAAACCCTATTTTCTAAAACCTCCCATAAAATAAATCGAGGGGTGTTAGATCTGGTGACTTTCCGAGCCACTGATTCACTCTTATGCCTAATTCATTTTTCTGGGAAAGTGTTATCTAAATAAAGCTGCACAATCCTGGCCTTGTGGGGTGGAGTCCCGTCGTGTTAAGTTATAGATTTCTCCTTAGCTGCAAAGGCACATTCTTCAGAAGTGCAGGAAGTTCTTGTAGAAAATTTAGGTAACTCACACTGTTCAATACATGTTCATAAAAATAAGGCCCAATCAAATGCCTACCGATGAAGCCGCACTATACATTTACTCTAAAATGGCCTTGGTTTTGGACTGGATTTACAATGTGGAGATTTTCAATGGACCATCAGTGTTCGTTGCGCCTGTTTGGCAAACCATTACTGACAATCCGACTTTCGTCCGTCCAAAGAGCGCGCCGAAGAAGATTCTGATGAACAGTTTCTACATTTACTACAATTTGAGCTATAAAATTAAGTCTGTTTTCAATATGCCGCTCAGGCAAATGCTCCAAATTGTGAATTTTGTAGTCATGATACCCATTGGTCTTTAAAATTCATTGATCGGCTGATTTTATCCAAATTCAATTACCGGCTATATAGAATTTCGTGGATTTTGTTCTAAGTACTGTAACAGTTTAACTGTATTAACATTGTTTCTTAGCGTTCGGTCAATTATTTGATTTTTCCCAATAGAAAATGCATTTTCATTTCGTCGCAAGGTCGCCTCCAATCTTGTAAAGGTTTTTTGATCAGGAATGAGGCGCTCTGGATAACTTTCTCGATATAACTCTACAGCTCTTCTTATATACCAAAAAAAATCTGTGAGTACACACAATATCGCTGCAAATATTCTAATTTTATCAGATAAAAATGCTTCGCTGAAAAAGATTTAACAAAGTTTATAACAAAAATCATAAGTTGAGAACATTAGAGGCAGATGAAAATGTATTTGCAAATAATGGTAATAATAATTATTAAAGAAACGGCTTTATTTTTATCTTTTATTTTCAAATGGACTCGTGGAATTTATGGCTAATTCTATAAAAATGTCGGCTTACTTAAAATGTCATGACAACTTTTAAAAATTGGATTATATATTTAGCCTTGAAGAAGTCTGTATTTCAGATGATACCATAATTTTGTTTAAATAATTAATTTCCTCATGAATTTTTTTTTTATATTTTTATAACAAATACAGGGTGGGCCACCAGTAACGCCCCGGTCGCTAGTGACCAAACGGCAAATGTTACAGAAACCTGTTTAGGTGGGTATGTGTATGTAGATTACGGCTACATTTTAAAAATAATTTGTAATATGGAAATATGGATATGGAAATGTCCAGGAAAAGCGTACCATATCAAAGTTATGTATTTTTAAATGGAACACCCTGCATTTTACTGCATTTTTTAAAGCATCGTAAAAAAATAGGTGAACTTTATTAAAGGTTCTGCATACCTAGGACTTACAGTTTGTGAGATATTTCAATTTAAGTGAAAATGCAGGCATAGCGTAGAAATTTAATATTAGCAATAAAAAAATAATTTTAAGAAAGCAACTTTGGAGGGTCTATTTTAGATCCTTGAAGTTATAGATTGTTATATTTATCGTCACTTAGTATTGTACAGGGTGTTCAAAAAACTGCTGAATACTTCTCTGAAATTTAAACAGCAATAACTTGGTTATTTTAAATGGAACACCCAATATATTTTTGCTTCGGCAGTTAGGAAATTTAAAACTCTTTTAAACTGTGTATAGATCACCTATACCTATCTCTAACGGTATTGGAGTTATTTGTGCCGTTTCGTTTTTTTATCGATTTTTTTTGCAAAATGTATCCACGTGTTTTTATCGAGGTCTTTATTGAATTGGCTTGGATACGATTAGATGGCGCACCTGAAAATTTTTCATATTCAGTGCGAAATTATTTAAATCGAAAATTTAGTAATAAATGGATACCTGTAAGTAGGAATGGTGCATGTCAGTGGCCACGTAGGTGTCCAGACCTCACCGTAATGGACTTCTTTGTTGCGAGCTATTTAAAAAATCTTGTACACAATGTTCCACTTACTACTTGCGATGATATTGGAGGGAAGGATTAGAGATGCATTTGCGTGAGAATATTATTTGAAGATAGAATAAGATGTTGTATTCAACAGATTTGTTATCAATTCGAATATCAATTAAAATTTTTCTTTGTTTCTTCTAAAGGCAAAATTTCCTTTTATCATTATCATAACAATATTCAAAAAGTTTTCTAATAAAAATTATTTTATAAGCAGAATAATCATAAAAGTTATTAGTTTTGTATAGACATGTTTGTAGTAAGTAACTGAATTATTTATGAACATGAAAAATATTCATTATATGTATTTATTAAAGAAAATTTTACTTTTAGAAGAAACAAAGAAAAATTTTAATAGGTGTTCGAATTGATAATATTCTCATATTCCTTAGAATATTTGGGGTGATTGTGGCAAATGCATCTCTAATCCTTCCCTTCATATCATCGCAAGTAGTAGTGGAACACTGTGTACAAGATTTTCTATATATAGCCCGAAACAACGAAGTCCATTACGGAAGGTTTGGACACCTAGGTAGCCACTGACATGGACCATTCCTACTTATTCATTTATTACTAAATTTTCGATTTATTTAATTTTTCACTGAATATGAAAAATGTGCGGGTGCGCCATCTAATTGCATTCACATTTTTCTCCTTATATTTAAAGAGACGTCATTAAGAAGATCCCAAACTAATTCAATAAAGACGTCGATAAAGACACGTGAATATAATAATTTTTAACTTCAAAGATCTAAAATACACTCCAAAGCTGCTTCCTTAAAATTATTTTTTGATTGCTAATATTAAATTTCTACGCTAAGCCTGCATTTTCACTAAAATTGAAATATCTCACAAACTGTAAGTCCTAGGTATGTAGAACCTTTAATAAAGTTCACCTATTTTTTTATTATGCTTTCAAAAATGCAGTAAAATATAGAGTGTTAAATTTATAAACACATAACTTTGATATGGTACGCTTTTCCCTGTCACCCTGTATATTTCAAAATATTTTTAAAATGTAATCAACCTACACATACCCACCTAAACAGGTTTCTGTAACATTTACCGTTTGGTCCCTAGCGACCGAGGCGTTACTGGTAGCCCACCCTGTATATGTTTGTACCAATCCAGTATGTTATCTTGCATCGAAGATTGTTTAACATCTTCGAGTATACTATTTGTTTCCCAGAAAATTATATTTGTTAGATTATATTCAAAAATAGCGTTTCTAAACTATAAAAATAATTCATTGACAATGCAGATATTACATTAAAAAGGATGGAGGTTGGAAATCTTCTCAAGTAGCAGAAGGATACATAGAAAATTCTCTGCAAAATCTAATGAATATAGCAATTCAATTAGTTTCTTCAATTACTGGATCTAATTCGTTAGTAACCGTTCTCACAACCTCCAATTCTTCCTACTACACGACTGTTAAGTCTACTTCTACAAATCAATCTGTTTTGAAAAATATTACAGAAAAGTGCACCAGTTTTTATTTTCAGTAATTGTACCAACACTATAGTAAATAACTTATTTTGTTTAGATTTAATTTAATTGTTTTTTGTTCATACTTTTTGTCGTGGCGAAAATATAGTCTTGCTTATAATGAAACATTCGATACTAGTGGTTTTTCCACTTGTATCTAATTTTTTCATTCTAACCTTGTTACATAATATAATACTATTAGAGCACAGGCTCTTACAAAAGTCAATTTTTACATTGGAAATTATGTAAAATATTACCATTTTGGACATGATCGTAGATGAAAAATTTCATGCAACCTATTCGAAACAGTGGTTAAAAATAAGTTAATTTAAAACAAATCAGACTAACCTCAAAAGGAACTGTTGATGTTTGATTATGGACTTCAAGTTCCGTAACACACTTCAGCGTCGTGGTCAGTTGCAACTTCCTTAAGATTGAGATCACTAATCTTGAAATTCACTATTCTAAATTGAACAGTAACCAAAACTATGAGAGAACATATAAATATATTGTATGAAACAGAGAGGAGCCCTTTATGTACAGTTACGTAAAGTTCGGCGATATAAAATAATGGTATATGAAAAGGTATAAACACAGACGAGTTTTTCTAAAATAAGGGGGCCACTGTATATGCAGACACTGCAAGAATTACCATATTTTTATACACTCTCTCTAATGCTTTAAAATATTATATTAAATAGTTTGCTTGGTCATCTCCAGTATCGACTTTCCAAAAGTGTTCCGCGGAATCTAGAAGCAAGCGTCCATATACTTAACAAATATCTGTAATAAGAATATAGTTGTTAATACTTACAAAAAATCTAGGTGTATATATAGAAACTGAACTTAACTAGAAATAAGTGCACTTATTAGTTCTACATCTTGCAGGTTTCTGTCGAGGCAACACTTGTAAAGTTATAGAAACATAAGACAAACTGCTAGTAAGTTGTTGAAAGTAACACGCCATTTACTTTTAGGGTGGTGAGGATCTACTCCGAGAAGGAGAAAACTTTTAAAGCAGAACTTATTCTCCATAACAGCAAGCGTTTATCAGAAAGGAGCAAATGACGTTCACTAAGTGATCTGTGCGTTATAACGATGACGTATTTAGGAGCGACGGCCATTTAAAATCAACGCCCACCTATTCAAAGATTTATATAAATTATAACTGCAACATATTGATCGAAATGGGATAATTGAAATAGTGAAATATTACTACTATTACACTAAATACATGCTTATTTTTTTATTATTTTAACTAAGTATTTATATTATACTTAATATCTAAGATAGACATGTTTTCTTAATGAATGATTAAATTTGTTATAAAGGAAAAGGTACGACACACAGACTGTTTAGATTCTTGTTTTTTAGTTAGATCGATGGAATATGGCTCCATGCTATACAGTTTATAATTGTCGTCTTTCACTACCTTTATTTAAAGGGACAAGAGAGATGTTCAGATGCCTCCCTCATCAGGCCATACCCAATGGAGGTTTAAGGGGTGCAGGTCGCATTGGTCGGTATTCCATCATCATCGGAAGTCATCTTAGAGATGTGGTAATCGATCTAATTTGTTTGGTTGTCTTCTTCCACTCTGTCACACGCTCGCCACAGTGGTCAAAGTCATCGGTTTGCGTTAATACTTCAGAATATCCTAGAGTAGGAGTCACTGCGTAGTTCTTTAAAGGGACAGAGAGCTGGACCACGTGTACAGACCACAACAACTATCGGAAGTATGCTGCGACACATTAGCATATTTCACTTGCCACTGACCCCTCGAAAAGCAGTGAATTGAAACTACGTGAAAATTTTTACCAGAGTACGAATCGTTATGTGCAATATGGAGGGTGTTCCTGGAGGTAAGTTTAATACTTTTGCTCATCTAGAATCTCATTTTTCGAAAGTTGGATGTTTTTATTGTTTATTTATTTATTTATTTATTTATTTAGAAATTACAATATCCAACGGGACAAAGTCCCAATTATAGGATAAGGTAAAACAGAAAACCTTAACTAAATTTTAAAAGAAAAAGACAAACTAACATTAAATATAAAAATATAAATACTACATAACATAGAGCAATCAAAATATAAAATATAAAATTCAGACAAAAAACTTAAGGATAAACAATAACAGACAGATAAAACAAATAAGCTAACAAACATATACAAGATAAGGATTACATTTACTAGACAAACAATTTTTTTATGTCATTCATACAATGAAAAAATATATCAAGTCGATCTTCATACTTCTGGTAATTGGAAATCATTTGATATAGGGGAGATGCTATTAGTAAGTTGGTACGAGGTGTGGGTAATTGTAAAACGGAGTGAAATCTAGAATTAAGTCTAGGAACATGATATAAAATCCTTGAGACTAACGAGTCTGCATTTAACGTGTTATTTATGATTTTAAAAAGGAATATAATTGAAAACATAATTCGCCTACGACAGAGACTATTAAAATTAAAACAAGAAAGCAATAAATCTTGAGGTGTACCACGAGGAGAATAAAATCCATAACTAATAAAATGAATAGTCTTTAAAAATCTCCGTTGTACTTTCTCTAAATGAATATTATAGATATTATAAATGGGACTCCAAACAACCGATGCATATTCAAGTTTGCAACGCACAAATGCTGCATACAATATATTTAGAATCTTTACGTTCTGAAAGTCCTTAGAATTACGCAAAATAAAGCCTAAATTCCTATAAGCAGATTTGGTTACTAAACTAATGTGGTCGTCAAACGATAATCTGGTATCGAAAGTAACACCAAGGTCAGTAAATTGCGTAACTCTATTTAAAAAAGATTCACCAATTTTATAATCAAAATCTAGATTAGTTTTGCGTCGACTGTAAGTCATAAATTTACATTTACTTACATTCAGAGGTAGATTATTACATGAACACCAATTGTGTAATCTGTCAAGATTATCTTGTAATGTAGTACAGTCAGTAGATGATTTAACTTCCAAGAATAACTTCAGGTCGTCCGCATATAGTAAATAGTTGACATCGAGGCATTCAGTTAAGTCATTAATAAAAATAATAAATAACAGTGGTCCCAGAATTGACCCTTGCGGAACTCCAGAAGATTGATGGAATTTACATGATTGAAAGCCTCGATACTGCACAAATTGGTACCTATTACTAAAATAGGATTTAAACAGAGTTAA
This sequence comes from Anoplophora glabripennis, assembly GCF_000390285.2. NCBI lineage: Eukaryota > Metazoa > Arthropoda > Insecta > Coleoptera > Cerambycidae > Anoplophora > Anoplophora glabripennis. The sequence continues at coordinate 178,884 of NW_019416319.1, forward strand.
TAGAGCAGGAGATATACCATAAGACTCCAATTTCGAAGTTAATAAATTGTGATCAAGCCGATCGAAAGCTTTAGAAAAGTCGGTATACACAACATCAACCTGACTTCCTGCATCCAAAGCTTCAGCAATAAATTGGGTTTTCTCAACTAGATTTGAGGTAGTTGAACGACCACTCCATAAATCCATGTTGGTACGGAGATATAGATTTTTCAATATGAAAATAAAGTCGATTGTGTAAGATAATTTCTAGAATTTTTGAAAAGTTACTTATAATAGTTACTTATAATAGTTTTAACAAAAACGTCTTGCAATTTCCATCGATTTCAAATCACATCAATCGTAAATTATCGAAATAGTTGTGATCCCATTAAAAGTTGGAAAAAGCGTACAGGAAAGTAAAGTTCATATATCAAAAGAGAAAATCCCCGGATTTTTCGGGATTTAAGTTCTGAGTCAACTTTATGCCTCCGTGTATGGCTGGTTTACTATTGTAAGAGGCCTTAGTTATACAGTGTGTATCAGCCAAATGGAATAAATTCAATAATAAATAAATGTGGATTATTCAGAAATTATATTTTATGGACAATGTCCTATACGTATCTTCAACTATTTTTTAGTGTTTTCAGATTTATTGCAAAAATTAACATTAAAAAAGAAAATTATTTGATTACAGAAATTCGCTACAACACACTCGATACTTATTTTCCATTTAGCTCTTGATAATGAGAAAGTAAGCAAAAATCATTTCAGGGTTCCTTTTTACTGATATGTAATAAAAAAAGCTATAAATAGTTTTGTTGACCTTTGTTTAAAACACCTGGCTATAGCAAAGTGTTGTCTGCTTAAATGACAGTAGTTGTCAGTGTTACAGTCGTTTGAATTTCGTTAACTGCATATCAGAAAAATGGTTCATTTAACAGAAATGCACAAAATAACAATTCTACAGATGATTGGTTATGGAGATAACACACGGACACAAAGGGAAGTTGCTCGCTTATTTCATGAAAGACTTTCAAATTTGTCGCCTATGTCCCAAGGGACAATTAGTAAAATAGAAAAGCAGTTTCGCTAGCTTGGACATGTAAGGCAGGTAAAAAAAAAACAGCTGCCAATGCAATATAAGTGATTATACCAAATTGGATATTATGCTTGAGTTTGAGGAAAATCCACATAGTTCTAGTCGAAAAGCACCCCAATGTTTGTTGTTAGCCATTCATCAATGATTTGAATATTAAAAGAAAATAAAATGCATCCCTATAAAATGAAATCAACCCAGGTGCCTCATGGAAGACGATTTTGATAGAAGAACGTATTTATGTGAACAAATGATGGCAATGTTAGATAACAATGTGATCCAATTCATGGTCATGATAATCGTCAAAATTGACGCTATTTATTTATTTATTTCAATTCATGTCAATACACACCAGAGTTTTTACACACGTCAAAATAAAAGGAAAATAACATAACTTAGTACGCTGAGAACACTTACTATATAAAAAATATACAAAGATAGGTAAAGTCAATATAAAATAGTTACAGACTAACAATATCATTAAAAATACCACAAACATACAAAACAATACATGTAGATGATAAGAACCAACAAATAGTTAAAACTAACAAATTAAATATTGTGTAAGTCACTTGATAAAAACTTATTAAAATCATAAAAAGCGTTTCTCAATAAATAATTCTTAATTCTTTTTTTAAAAGTATTTATATTTAAAATCCTTACATAGTCAGAGATAGTCATTAAAGAATTTTAAACCCCAATATCCTGTACCATTTCGTGTTCTAGTTAGTCTTAGAAGTTTATTTGAGAGGTAGTTCCTATTGCAGGTATTATAAGTGTGAATTTCATGATTACAGTTAAATGACTCTATAGGTATTGTTTCTAACATACATAATACAGTTGAATATATAACATGGGAATGTGAGTATATTCAATTCAATAAACTGATCTCTACAGTCATCTCTATAGTTTAAGCCAGATATCACCCTGATAGACTTTCTCTGTTGAGAAAACACTTGCCGACTCGAGGGAGCGTGAGGATTGCATAAGACAAAACAGAGTGAATGAGACTATGATATACCGTTATTAAAATATTTCTGGATACTTTATATGAGAGAGTACGGAGCAAATATAGATACTTTGATATTTTGGAACAAATATAGTTGACATACTGGTCCCACAACAATTTAGAGTCTAGGTATACTCCTAAGAATTTTACAAAATCTGGATTATTAAAATGTTCTCCACTTCGTAGGGTAAAAACCATAGTCACCGTTTTCGACTTGTTCAAACTCAAGTTATTAGAAGCAAACAAATCACTTGCCCTTGACTGAATTTGAGGTGATTTCTCTATTAATAAAACTAAGTCTTTATTTCTATGGGTTATATTAGTATCGTCAGCAAATAACACACTATCAATATTTCAATCTAAAGAAATTGGAAAGTCGTTTATGTAAATTAAAAATAGCAGAGGGCCCAATACTGAAACCTGGGACACACCATGAATAGTATTTTTTAAACCAGACTTAACACCGTTGTATTAAACATATTGAACTCTATTATTTAAATAGGATTCCATTAATTTTGTACTGTCTCCTGAGAAACCATAAAAATATAATTTATTTATAACGATATTATGCGCCACACAGTCGATTGCATTTGTTATGTGACAGATTATGACGATGCGAATAACATATGAATTAGAATAAGCTAAATAATTAGAATAAGATTTATAAAAGAAAAAGTTTCAATAGTATTTCGAAATTGTTTCTTACGAAATCAGGAATTCATTCCAAATACATTACAAATATATCGCAGATATTTAGGTACCTTTATAAATAATTAATTACCTCAAAAACTTCAAATTCCGACGTTACATACGTTTAACACCACCTCAATACCAGAGGCACTCGAAATTTCAATTAGATTCGATAAATTAGCGTAACATATCGGCTATTTTGTGTCAGACATCTTGAATTTGAGATTATTGAATGCAAATTTGGTTTTAGCGACCTGAAAAGCATGAAGACCCCACATTTGGAGATGATGCAAACCTATTTGGACTTTCCTCCAGCTTTTTCGGATTTGCGATCACTGTGCGTTCGATATGGAGGCTCACNTGTGTCAGACATCTTGAATTTGAGATTATTGAATGCAAATTTGGTTTTAGCGACCTGAAAAGCATGAAGACCCCACATTTGGAGATGATGCAAACCTATTTGGACTTTCCTCCAGCTTTTTCGGATTTGCGATCACTGTGCGTTCGATATGGAGGCTCACAGTTAAGCCTTGTTGCACTTAATGTTTTCTGGCGACACAAGTATAATATTCTGGTATCTATATTACTGTCTTTTAGGCTTTGCCAGACGTAGCACTGATTTCAAGGTCTCCTGTGAGTACCTGAAATATTTGGAAGCTTCGAGGAGCTGGTGTCATCATTGATTTTTCCAGTTTTTAACTTTCTCCAGATAGACCTTGCTGCACTGTTATTTTTTTAGTTTTCTCTGCAAATTTAACTAGTATTTCCCCATTTTTACTAAAGAGTTCAAAAACGGTCTCTCGGTTTTTTCTTGGTTTGACCTTTAAATGACCTTGAAATAACCCTCAAATGACCTGATGCAGGCAAACTGACATCGGATTCGAATTCAGCTATCCCAAAATCCTATATTGGGTGTCCCGAAATTCATGCAACAAAATTTGGTCACAGATTCTTAAGACAAGTTGCCAAGTGGCCCCCTCTTTCGGAGTTATAGCCCCCTGAAGTCCACCCCTAAGAGTAATCTTTTTTTTTATATCTCAGAACCCTGTTGTACGAAAATCACTAAATTTGGTACACAGTAGTTTTATGATATGTGGAATCTGATGGTGCTACGTTTTTTGGCGGGGAATCCCCTTAAGACACTTCCCCTTTTTCGTGGACCCCCTTGTCTTTGGAGCCAAAAATATTTGGTCGCATATTTAAATTTCTTAAAAATTAGCAGTCCACTAGAAAGTCATTAAATTTAGAAATTTTTTGTCTCTTATACTTTTTTCGTAAAACGCAATGTTTTCGAGAAAAATGTCAAAATGTGATGGAATGCATATCGTGATTTGCCATTTACCTCAAAAACATTGCGTTTTACGAAACAAATATCAAGAGATAAAAAAGTGTCTAAATTCAATGGCTTTCTAGCTAACTAATAATTTAAAAAATTATTAGCGACCAANTAAGCTAAATAATTAGAATAAGATTTATAAAAGAAAAAGTTTCAATAGTATTTCGAAATTGTTTCTTACGAAATCAGGAATTCATTCCAAATACATTACAAATATATCGCAGATATTTAGGTACCTTTATAAATAAAAACTTCAAATTCCGACGTTACATACGTTTAACACCACCTCAATACCAGAGGCACTCGAAATTTCAATTAGATTCGATAAATTAGCGTAACATCGGCCATTTTGTGTCAGACATCTTGAATTTGAGATTATTGAATGCAAATTTGGTTTTAGCGACCTGAAAAGCATGAAGACCCCACATTTGGAGATGATGCAAACCTTTTTGGACTTTCGTCCAGCTTTTCCGGATTTGCGATCACTGTGCGTTCGATATGGAGGCTCACAGTTCAGCCTTGTTGCACTTAATGTTTTCTGGCGACACAAGTACAATATTCTGGTGTCTATATTACTGTCTTTTAAGCTTTGCCAGGCGTAGCACTGATTTCAAGGTCTCCTGTGAGTACCTGAAATATTTGGAAGCTTCGAGGTGTTATCATTGATTTTTCTAGTTATTAACTTTCTCCAGATAGACCTTGCTGCACTGTTATTTTTTTAGTTTTCTCTGCAAATTTAACTAGTATTTCCCCATTTTTACTAAAGAGTTCAAAAACGGTCTCTCGGTTTTTTCTTGGTTTGACCTTTAAATAATATGGAATAACCTTGGAATAACCCTCAAATGACCTGATGCAGGCAAACTGATGCAGGCAAACTGACATCGGATTCGAATTCAGCTATCCCAAAATCCTATATTAGGTGTCCCGAAATTCATGCAACAAAATTTGGTCACAGATTCTTAAGACAAGTTGCCAAGTGGCCCCCTCTTTCGGAGTTACAGCCCCCTGAAGTCCACCCCTAAGAGTAATCTTTTTTTTATATCTCAGAACCCTGTTGTACGAAAATCACTAAATTTGGTACACAGTAGTTTTATGATATGTGGAATTTGATGGTGCTACGTTTTTTGGCGGGGAATCCCCTTAAGACAATTTTTCGTGGACACCCTTGTCTTTGGAGCCAAAAAAATTTGGTCGCATATTTAAATTTCTTAAAAATTAGCAGTCCACTAGAAAGTCATTAAATTTAGAAATTTTTTGTCTCCTTATACTTTTTTCGTAAAACGCAATGTTTTCGAGAAAAATGTCAAAATGTGATAGAATGCATATCGTGATTTGCCATTTACCTCAAAAACATTGCGTTTTACGAAACAAATATCAAGAGATAAAAAAGTGTCTAAATTCAATGGCTTTCTAGCTAACTAATAATTTAAAAAAATTCAAATTTGCGACCAAATTTTTCCGGTTCCAAAGGCAAAGGGGCCCACGAAAATGTGTCTTAAGGGGGTTTCTCGCCAAAAAGCGTAGCACTGTGAGATTCCATATGTCATAAAATCTCTGTATACCAAATTTAGTGATTCTCGTACAACATGGTTCTGAGATATAAAAAAGACTTCTTAAGCGCAGATTTTAGGGGGCTGTAACTCCGAAAAAGGGGACCAGTTGGCAAAAAGAAAAAGTACGAGTCCCCTAAATTTGTCTTAAGAATCTATGACCAAATTTTGTTGCATGAATTTCGGGACACCCTGTATGTATAAAAAGCAGTTAATCTTAATTGCTCGATTTTTTCAATATGACCTTAAAATGGCCTGATACAGATAAACTAAACTTCGATTCGGACTCAGCGATCCAAAAAACCTAATCTCCGAGATCCTTTGATTTAATACACTTTTTCTCAATCTGACCTCTAATTGACCTTAATCCTGACTAGGAGGGAGGGGGGAGGAGGTCCCGTTTGGGGTGGAATCGATTAGTTATTAATAAATAATTAAATAATAAAAAAATCTTTTTTTGTGGCCAAAAATAAAGGGTGCCGAAAACCGGCCTAACTGACTCTCCCCCTTTATTTTTACAAAGATACATAGGGTGTCGCCAGTTCGGGTTGCCTATACCTGAATTGGATACAAAATTTCAATTGTCAAAAAAAATCATTCTATATAAAAATGTTTGCTTGTCTGGAAGCCCTTGGCAAGATAGTCATTTGTTCGATTTAATGTACAGGGTGTTCAAAAATTTGGAAAAGGTGAAAACAGTGAAGAATAAACTACCTTAAATCTTAACGCTACGTGAAAAAGTAATGGGGAAATGTTGCTAATAATTAAATTTTATGTATAAATATGAAAACATGTCCTTCTAGTTAATACTCGACATTCTGGAATATTCTAGGACTCTACTTATTTTTTAATACTTTCGGAGAAGCCATTCTGTTTAAAAAAATATTGCTTTATTGAAAAACAGATACACATGTTTGCATATTAATAATTTTTTTACCGATACCGTAACATTTAACAAGATAAATGCGATGCTGTAAACTAAGCATTATTTGAATAAAATTAAATATCAGCATCTAAAGTCACACTAATGTCAAACAATTATTGATAGCAATTGCCTTCTACAAATTATTGGTATTTTGATTATTTCCTTTGGGGCTTCTTGAAAGAAAGAGTGTACAGACAACCAGTGCAACACAATGTTGATTTCTTGAAAAGCAGGATAATTGAAGCTATTGCCCAAGTAAATGAAGAAATGATACATTCGACCTATGCTGCATTTAGAAAAAGATTAGAGTTGTGTTGAACTTGGCGGACTTCATGTAGAATAGTTTTGTAATGGCGCGTACATACTGATTCTGCTGTGATCTCAAAATAAATGTTGGATTAATGTTTTCGAGGTTTTTGATCAATATTTTTTTTAAATAGAATGGCTTCTCCGAGAGTATTAAAAAATAAGTAGAGTACTAGAATATCCCAGAATNCACTAATGTCAAACAATTATTGATAGCAATTGCCTTCTACAAATTATTGGTATTTTGATTATTTCCTTTGGGGCTTCTTGAAAGAAAGAGTGTACAGACAACCAGTGCAACACAATGTTGATTTCTTGAAAAGCAGGATAATTGAAGCTATTGCCCAAGTAAATGAAGAAATGATACATTCGACCTATGCTGCATTTAGAAAAAGATTGGAGGTGTGTTGAACTTGGCAGAATACATGTAGAATAGTTTTGTAATGGCGCGTACATACTGATTCTGCTGTGATCTCAAAATAAATGTTGGATTAATGTTTTCGAGGTTTTTGATCAATATTTTTTTTAAATAGAATGGCTTCTCCGAGAGTATTAAAAAATAAGTAGAGTACTAGAATATCCCAAAATGTATTAACTAGAAGGCCATGCTTTCATATTTAAACATAAAATTTAATGCCAACTGAACTGGGGACACCCTGTATAATAATGGACGAATGTAGGTGGCGTCGTCTATTGGCAATGGTGGAATTGGTACCATTTTCGTATTACGCATGCTGAGTAATAACGCCATACCAAATTTCATCGAAATTCGTTGAACAGCTTTCAAGACGTTTCAAAAAATAATTGGAAAGAAAGTTAATGAAATGCCATGTAGAACAAAGTGAGTAACAGTTTGCTAAGGCATGTTGGGCTCAAACGCTTTATTTTGATGCCAGCTATTATCCCTTAGCAAATTTTGAATTAATTACGGGACACCCTGTATATTTTATCTCATATCCCAATAACTCACTACACCACTGAGTTTCCGGAGCTAACCTTATGTAACCTGGAAGGTTATTTATTTATTTATTTATCTATCGTTACGAATTATATCAAAAAGGAGCCCATAAATTAACAATTTCACTTTAATTATGATACGAGCTCGTTGCCAAATTCTTCAAGGAACTTATTTTTGATAAACGCATATTGCGATGGTCATCTATGCAAAAATTCTGGGTTGTTAACCATTGGGCATAGTCCGTTCCTGGCGTTCTGGGCATAATGAATCTTATAATATCAAGAACAAGCTGTACGCATGTGTTATGCATCACCAAATTTGCATCATGCTGAAGTTAATAGTTTAGAGACTGTAAATAAAAGTATGACTTTAATTTTCAACTTTGAGGTCCCGTAACTTGTTAACGAAGGCCCGTATGGAAAAAAATTATATGAAGAACTGATACTACTTTGACCTCATCTATTTATACTAGACTTTTTGCATCAAGGACCGGGACGCCCTGTATATTGTTATTGTAAATGAGTGCTAAGCTAAATAAATAATTTGACTTTGTAAGTGATGTAAATTTTCATTCAACGATATTGAAGAGTATGAGAAACATCTGTATTAACTGTTCGAACTTTATCTTGATACACAGTCTATTTTACTTATTGGTTTACTTACTGTATATTTTATTTTCAGTTTAATGTATTCAAAATGGCATTACTCAGGAAATGGTTGAAAAAACTTCCACCTCTATTCACCTTGAGGCATCAGGAGTACAATTTTCATCGGGATCAAATTCTTCACAAGAAACCGAAACCCATTTTATAGAAGTGTGTTCCAAATAAGTTATATTGATTACTTAATTATTTTTTATACTCGCATCAGTCTAACATTAATTCAATCATACGAGAGTATGAAGACGAATTTGACTATTTCTTTTTAAATCTATAAATTGAAGGCCAAAAACATCACTAAACAATGTATGTAAAATTAAGTCATTATACTCCGCGATCGAAATTATAGAGAGTGATTCATACATAATATAGAAACACTATTACCGTAAAGTGTATAAAATAATTTTTATAACGGTTCAATATTATTTGCTTATGTTAAATGATGTACCGCTCTCTTTGCACATCGATAGGATTTACAACAGTCATAGACTGAGTTACACTGAACGCGATTTATTTCCTATCTCTGTCTATTGAACTTATTGCAGATAGGGAAATGCTCTTTTTAGTGGGTGTAAACGGACGTACGTAGAATTCGAATTAGCCGTAGTTAGAAACGTCAAACTATAAGCGCGCGCCAGAGCGTGCATATTCCGTGACTATAGTAAATTTATAAATTAAAAAAATACAATCGGGACGTTTTAAAACGTAGGAATAATAATTAAAATGGATCAAAGTGCCGGTTGTAGCAAACGGTCTGTTGCTCATAAACGCCCTNAACTCACTACACCACTGAGTTTCCGGAGCTAATCTTATGTAACCTGGAAGGTTATTTATTTATCTATCGTTACGAATTATATCAAAAAGGAGCCCATAAATTAACAATTTCACTTTAATTATGATACGTGATCGTTGCCAAATTCTTCAAGGAACTTATTTTTGATAAACGCATATTGCGATGGTCATCTATGCAAAAATTCTGGGTTGTTAACCATTGGGCATAGTCCGTCCCTGGCGTTCTGGGCATAATGAATCTTATAATATCAAGAACAAGCTGCACGCATGTGTTATGGATCATCAAATTTGCATCATGCTGAAGTTAATAGTTTAGAGACTGTAAATAAAAGTAAGACTTTCATTTTTAACTTTGAGGTCCCGTAACTTGTTAACGAAGGCCCGTATGAAAAAATAAATACAGGGTGATTCATTAACAATGGGAAAATCGAAAGCTGAAAATACTACACGTGAAATGGTGACCATTGGCGCAAACATGCCTTATCCGAAAGTTGATAGTTTCGGAAATACAGGGTGTTGAAAGTTAAAATTTTAAATCGTTTTTTTGCGATTAGTCTGAAAATATGAAGGTTAGGAACTTGAAAATTTGTAAAACTATATTTTTTTGGGCGACGAATAAGATGCGTGTTGTAATTTCAGCATTGCTCGTAGAGGGCGCCACTTACGACCAATTTTATCGAAAATTTAGTTAATAACTTTTTACCGTGTATGTCTAACATGAAACTTGATTCAAAACCTGAAAGAGCAATCATTTTTCCATTAATTATGTACTCTTGTTTCATTTCGGTATCGAGATCCGTTTTCGAAAAAAATCGATTTAACGAACACTATGTTTTGACAATACGAGAAACAAACCAAGTGTTTCTTCGTGTAATAAATGAAATTTGTAATAATGACTTAAAAAAGTCAGTGTTCGAAGAATCCACCGTTAACATTTACACACTTTACACAACGTTTTTTGAGAGATCTTCGAGTTTGAAACAATATATTAGGATTGCGTTTGACTTCGTTGGCAGCGATTTGTATTATTTGCCACAACTCTTCACACGAACCAGTAGATTCTTCTAAATAGAAAAATGAAGCGGATTGAAGTCCGGACTTCTGGGTAGCCAAGTAAAAATGATTCCACGGCTTGAATAAGTTCCACTTTATTTAAGTATGTGTAGACATGTGGTTCATGCACGACGGAGCTCCACCGCATTTTTCTTGGCCAGTGCGTGCATATTTAGATGCAGTTTTTCCAAATCGTTGGCCATGTAATCATTTTTGCTTGGCCATCCAGAAGTCCGGACTTCGATCCTCTTGATTTTTCTATTTGGTCTCGAATGAAAGATATAGTTTACAAAGAATCTACTGGCTCGTGAGAAGAGTTGTGGCAAAGAATACAAATCGCTGCCAACGAAGTCAGACGTAATCCCAATATGTTGTTTCAAACTCGAAGATCTCTCAGAAAAACGTGTAAAGTGTATCAGTGTCAACGGTGGATTCTTCGAACAATTAATTTAAATCAGAATTACGTATTTTATTTGTTTTATTGTTAATTGTTGTAATAACATGAAGAAACACTTGGTTTGTTTCGCTTTAATTTCTCATATTATCAAAACATAGTGTTCGTTAAATCGATTTCTCTCGAAAACGGATCGAGATACCGAAATGAAACAAGAGTACATAATTAATGGAAAAATGATAGCTCTTTCAGGTTTTGAATCAAGTTTCATGTTAAATA